>NW_027363213.1:0-45000 GCF_046119375.1 Phyllobates terribilis
TCTTGCCTGCTCTGCCTTGCTCACTGCTCCGGCGGTTCTTGCCTGCTCTGCCTTGCTCACCGCTCCAGCGGTTCTTACCTGCTCTGCCTTGCTCACCGCTCCGGCGGTTCTTGCCTGCTCTGCCTTGCTCACCGCTCCGGCGGTTCTTGCCTGCTCTGCCTTGCTCACCGCTCCGGCGGTTCTTGCCTGCTCTGCCTTGCTCACCGCTCCGGCGGTTCTTGCCTGCTCTGCCTTGCTCACCGCTCCGGCGGTTCTTGCCTGCTCTGCCTTGCTCACCGCTCCGGCGGTTCTTGCCTGCTCTGCCTTGCTCACTGCTCCGGCGGTTCTTGCCTGCTGTGCCTTTGCTCGCCGCTCCAGGCAGTCTCGCTCTGCTGTGCCTTTGCTCGCCGCTCCAGGCGGTCTCGCTCTGCTGTGCCTTTGCTCGCCGCTCCAGGCGGTCTCGCTCTGCTGTGCCTTTGCTCGCCGCTCCAGGCGGTCTCGCTCTGCTGTGCCTTTGCTCGCCGCTCCAGGCGGTCTCGCTCTGCTGTGCCTTTGCTCGCCGCTCCAGACGGTCTCGCTCTGCTGTGCCTTTGCTCGCCGCTCCAGGCGGTCTCGCTCTGCTGTGCCTTTGCTCGCCGCTCCAGGCGGTCTCGCTCTGCTGTGCCTTTGCTCGCCGCTCCAGGCGGTCTCGCTCTGCTGTGCCTTAGCTCGCCGCTCCAGGCGGTCTCGCTCTGCTCTGCCTTTGCTCGCCGCTCCAGGCGGTCTCGCTCTGCTCTGCCTTTGCTCACCGCTCCAGGCGGTCTCGCTCTGCTCTGCCTTTGCTCACCGCTCCAGGCGGTCTCACTCTGCTCTGCCTTTGCACACCGCTCCAGGTGGTCTCGCTCTGCTCTACTCTTGTTCACCGCTCCGGCGGTCTCGCTCTGCTCTGCTTGTCTACCACATCTGCGGTTCTGTTCCTGGGTCCCAGTCTGTACTGGACCTTATCCAGCCTGTGCTCCAACCTGCTAGTGCCTCCCTGTCGGCACTCCAGCCGTGCTTGCCAGTACCCCCTGCCTGCATACCAGTCGTGCTTACCAGTGCCTGCCTGTCTGCATACCAGACGTGCCTGCCTATACCCACCAGTCAGTGTGCCAGCCTAACCTGCCTGTTCCTGGATTCTCCGGTGTGGGTCAACAGCCGTGTCCGGGGTCTGACCTGGTATAGCACCTGGTCCCTCTGCTCGGTTCCTCCCTGGTGCACAGGCATCGTATGCCGTCGTGCGACCTTGGTCGGATCGGGTAGATACTTAGTTACGCCCCTCCAGGCACTCTCCGGTTCATGGCCCAGAGGAATCACTAAACACGCACACACCAGTTAGTCCGGGCGTGTGCATAACAAAACATACAGGAAGGAAAAATAGTTACAGAAATGCATAAAAAAACACTGTAACAAATTTGCTGTTACATTATAACAGTGCACATCCACAGCACACAAAGAGATGGCTCCTTACAGTCAATTCCTGAGATTAAGAAAGATCAATAACAATGATGACACATTTTCCAGACAAGCAAATGAACTCAAAAATAATTTTCTTAGTCGAGGATATCCATTACCCCTACTAAATGAACAGACAGAGTCTGTAAAAAAACTCAAAAAGATTTATTAAAACAGAAAGATAAGAAAAAGCAGCGTACCGTAGAGAGGTTAACTTTAACTGTCAAACACAAAGCAATGGATAAGATGATCCATACAGCTATAAGACAAAACGGACACCTGATAGAAAGTGACAAAGAGCTAAACGAGAAAGCCAATAATAAACCCCTATTTTCATGTAGAAGTAGTAAATTGGGAGATTTAATAATCAGAAACAGAACTGAACCCAATACAGTTAACAGGCTAGAGACACTTCAGATGCGGCAGCTGCTCGTTCTGCTACCTGCAGATCACAGATAAAAGCTTCCGCTTAGGACCATTAACCTGACATGTGAAGGACTTTGTGTCATGTAGAACTAAGCATGTGGTATACGTCATCTCCCCATGTAAATTCTATAACAAAGGTAAAACTATATGAGCTCTGTTTATCTGATCTAGAGAACATTATCGCTCTATAATTACTGGAAAGGGAGCTCCTCCACTTAGACGACACATGCATGATTATCATAATGCTGATCCGAAGTGTTTTGCAGGAATAGAAAAGGTCAAGGTCCCTCCACAATTTGGAAATCTTCATGTGTTATTATTAAAACAAGAAGCAAGGTGGATTCTTAATTCTGCAGCCCAGGGTAAGGTAATAGGACCCCTAACCCATCCCGCCGCCTAGGTTGGTCAGGTATCATGTTCTGATGACCACTTCCATTAAAATTGTTACCTTTTCCCCAAAAAAATACCAGCAGAACTTAAATATGTGGTGTACTTTAGGGCTGAGGCTTAATAGTGATTGCAATTTCACAGTTAGAGTCCCTGGGTTACCGCGATAGAGAGGGGCCAGAAGACTGCAGTGTCTGGTTTCATGTACTTCTGCACTGGTTAAAAGTACTTCACCATCATATTCAAAAGTGCATTTTTTTCCTTGCTAGCAGTGCAAGGGTTAATCTGTTCAGTTGAAGCACCCGGAGCTTTCCTACCTGGATTGTCTCAGCTGTTCAGTGTTGGCCCTCCCCTCTGATATATAAGCTCACCTCTGACACTTAGGTAATGCCAGTGTTAGTTCTTACTGCCTTGGTTCTGGAGTTGGCAGTAGTAGTGGACAACTCCTTTAAGAAGATACAATTTTCAGTTAAAACATTTCTAACATTCTGAACGTGAAAAAGGCTTCTCCCCAGTGTGACTTCTCTGGTGACTAAGAAGGCATGTTTTCTTCACAAAACATTTTCCACATTATGAACATGAAAATGGCTTCTCCCCTGTGTGAATTCTCTGGTGTCTATTAAGATGCGCTTTCAGTTTAAAACATTTTCCACATTCTGAACAGGAAAAAGGCTTCTCCCCTGTGTGACTTTTCTGGTGTGTAACAAGATTTGATTTATGGTTAAAACATTTCCCACATTCTGAACATAAAAATGGCTTCTCCCCTGTGTGAGTTCTCTGATGTGCGATAAGATTTGATTTCTCTGTAAAACATTTACCACATTCTGAACATGAAAATGGCTTCTCCCCTGTGTGAGTTATTTGGTGTCTATTAAGATGTGCTTTCAGGTTAAAATATTTCCCACATTCTGAACAGGAAAATGGCTTCTCTCCTGTATGAAGTCTCTGGTGTGTAACAAGACTTGATTTATGGTTAAAACATTTCCCACATTCTGAACAGGAAAAAGGCTTCTCCCCTGTGTGAATTCTCTGGTGTCTATTAAGATGTGCTTTCAGGTTAAAACATTTCCCACATTCTGAACATGAAAAAGGCTTCTCCCCTGTGTGAATTCTCTGGTGTCTATTAAGATGTGCTGTCTGGTTAAAACATTTCCCACATTCTGAACAGCAAAAAGGCTTCTCCCCTGTGTGAAGTCTCTGGTGTGTAACAAGACTTGATTTATGGTTAAAATATTTCCCACATTCTGAACAGGAAAAAGGCTTCTCCCCTGTGTGAGTTTTCTGGTGCTTAACGAAATCTGATTTCTGGTTAAAACATCTCCCACACTTGGAACATGCAAAGCTATTCTCTGTCGTGTGAATTTTTTGATGTTTAAGAATAGACTTTTTGAGGGGAAAACTATTTCCATATTCTGAATGTGAAAATGACTTCTTTGCTTTAGGAGCAGTTTGTTTTTTAATGCTTATTTTGTGACTTTGATTTTCCTTAGTAGTCGGTAATAAATCAGAAGACAGGATCTGTTTCAAAGGATCAGATGACAGATCTTTGCTGTGAAGGGATGATGGTTTATCTGGAGTAATGGCATTCACTTCAATTGTATCCTGTGGGATCTCAAGATCATCTGTTTTAAAAATTGAAGATGTCAGCTGTCCCTCTGATCTCCTGGTACAGTCATCTGCCAAGAATAAAACCAATTATTATTTTAGAATTTTATATTTTTGAACATTTCTACTTAAACTGTCTGTAAAAATGGCAAGTTATATAAAATATTGAATTATTCATCAAGACAATGACAGTTCACAGTCTAATAGAAAACCTCATAGCATGAACCAGTGGGGTGTGGTGTCCAACTGATTGTTCATTCTGCCTCCCAAATATGGAATAAAAAGCCACCAAACAATGTTATGTAGGCGAAAATAATACCAATAAAAACTTCTACTCATCTCACAAAAAACAAGTCCCCACTCAGGTCCATCATCTGTCAATGGAAAAACAGAGGTTTCCACATTATTAGTGGCTCAAAGGCTTTTGAAAGGTAACATGGCTTCCATAAACCAATCCAGCAATATCCACTCTCCCAAAGTCAGATCTCCCCCTCACTTCTGAGCCTTGCAGTGTGCCCAAACCACATTTATCATCCATGTATTTAGCATTACTATAGTGAGAAGAACCCACTTAATTTACGGTGTGTGTCTCCTGGAGCACAATCTGGGCACTATGTGTTGGGTAATGAAATTATACATTTGTAATTTTCACTCTCCATCATCCACTGTGTGCTAATTTTCGGAAAGTGGATGTGGAATCAAAATAGTCCCTACTCCTATAGATTAATTCACTGAGAGTTATAATTTCCAAAATGGAGTCACTTATGTGGATTTCTACTGCTCTGGTTTTCTGACATTTTGTCATATTAGGGCTTCTGCAAAAGGTGTGTACCATCTTCTCTGGGATCTGCTCCCCCGACGTCTGCTTCTCTCACCTCCTTATTCATCCTGCAGGCGGCGCTGGTAATGGAGGAGACATCAGAACCAGAAGCTCTGGGTGATGCAGGTTCTGTCCAGCCCTTGGCTCCCTGCTTGTGTATTTGCTTTCTGTTGTGACCTCGGCCCGTTTACTGACTACTCTTGTGTCTTCTGATTTAGTATTTTCTCTGCTCTCCAGGTTCTGACCCGGCTACCTGACTATTCTTCTTCCTATCTCACATCAAAGAACAGCAGGTAACACCGTGGCCCAAGCCTAGGGGTGCAAGTCCAGATCCATGTAGAGGGGTAAAAGGGTGATGGGCAAGGCAATCCCTATTTTGAACACTAACTAGTGCAGTCAAAAATTGTGAGTATAGACAATGACACATCTATTGAAATGATCAAACTCAACAGTCTCCATCAGTAATAGTAACTAGCGGTGAAACCTCTCGGGGGTAATTAGAGTATGGGGCTCGGTGGGTCTTAGCAATCTAACGTATCGTAAGGGCATTTGGAAGAGAAAATGGAGACCTTTTTCTTTTTTAAAGACTACCAGGGAGTTACAGACTCACATAAGTGAGGCCGGCCGATCCAACCACAATGAAACCATCACACAGAATTAACCTGTAAAAAAAGATATGGAATAAAAAAATGTTACATCCCCAACAAAATCTTTTGTATGGGGGGGAGAACGCCAACACTAAACCGGAGTTGCACTCATTTATGGTGGACCATTGGAGCTACTATGAGTCCTGACCAGAAGAAAAGAGAAAGTATTAGCGCCCCCATTTCAGGAGAGATTGTGCAGTAATCTGAATTCCTTAGGATGAAAACATAATGGATTTTATGACGTGGAGTGAATCCATGAAACCAGGGCTCGAGCCATGCCAACACATCTCCTGCAGGCGTGAATAAATGTATATTACAGCCATCAGCCACGCACAGCTTAGAGATATATCATGCACAGGTGTAATGTTTTCTGTATAGTTTATCACAATCCTGTTTGAAAATAGTTGGTTTTAAAAGAAATTGAAAAGTCAGGATAAAGGGAAACTCTGCTGTTATTGCACAGAAATTCACACTTGGCCCTCACTGCGCATTTAATGTTATCGATCATAAAAGTGAAGTTTGGCCAGAAAGACTGGACCTGGTCTTGTAGGGACCATATGAGCACATTCAGCAGCACAGAAGGGAGAGAAGGTAGATTCATCCTATAAGATATCAGGGATCTAGGAAGCCAACAGGGGGTAGGTGGATCCTGCAGGTTGTAAGTTCTATAGAAAAGGGCTTTCAATGCCCAAAATCATTTGAACAGTTTTAGATGGAGGAGAATGTTTTGGTCTAGAGGCAAAATGGTGATCACACGATTGTGATATGGCCGGACTCCACCACTGATAAAGGAGCCACAGCCGGTGACTGAGAAGAATCTGTGACTTCTCTGCATTTAGTGGTCACTACTCACCTGGGTAGTCATATGTAGGAATCTCCTCTTTACACCGCTCATCACCCCTCACATATGTCTCTGTAGTATTAATATGGGTCAGATCTTCACCCTGAAACAAATATTGTAAAAGTCACAGACAGATGGAGAAGTCCCATCTATGATCAGCTCTAATCCTGCCATCTCCACCGTTCTCAATACACAAGTATAAAACATATAATACTGGTGGATAAAACAAGACTGAGCACAAGACCTTCACAGCCGTCTACACATCATAGGAGAGATCTCATGACACCTTCTCTCCATCTACTTGATGATCCTGAGGAACATTGGGATCTTCTTGTTTACAGTCTTGTGAAAGAAGAGGACGGGGACATCTCTCTGGTGTTGTCCTCTTACTGGATAGATCTGGAGGAAACACATACAGGGATTGAATCCATTCTTTACATACAGATAATTATAGGCCGTGTGGTTTTAGTCCTGTCTATTACCTGGTGATGTGAGGGGCTGGGGAACCTCCATCATGACGTTCTTGTACAGATCTTTGTGTCCTTCTAAATACTCCCACTCTTCCATGGAGAAATAGACAGCGACATCCTGACATCTTATAGGAACCTGACACATACAATGATACCGTCATCCCCCCGATCCCTTCATAGCGTTACTGTATAATGTCCCAGCATTCCCAGCAGTGTCACCTCTCCAGTCAGCAGCTCAATCATCTTGTAGGCGAGTTCTAGGATCTTTTGGTCATTGATGTCCTCATGTATCAGGGGGTGAGATGGAGGTCCTGTGATAGAGCTCAGGGGTCTTCTCCATCCCTCAGACACAGGGTCCTGACAGCGCTCACTAGAGGTCTTCTTCACTACTGTGTAATCCTGATTATGGACAGACACATTAATACATCTCCCTCCAGACATTTCCAGAGTCCTCACCTCTCCAGTTCTGTCCATCTGTTATTCCCATAGATAAGAATGATGTAATGTGACGTCATCAGAATCTCTCACCTCTCCAGTAATCCGGAAGAGGATCTCTAGTGTGAGGTGTAATATCCTCTCCGCCATCTTGTCTCTGTCCATATCCATCTTTGATGGGAGAATCAGGAAAATTCTCTTATATAGAAGATCTTCACTGAGAGGATCCGATATTGTAGAGATCTGAACGAGAAGAAAATGAGCCGATGGAACATCATAAAAAACCTGCGTAATAATACAATTACTGGAGACAATAAGGGAAACATGAGATTTATTATTTTACAGTATTTAGTTTTCTTCTTTACATCTACTAATAAAACCTATATATTTTAGGCCACAGACAACAAGTGGTTTCTTCCTCGTCTCGGAAGCTGAATACGTTTTTCATAGACTCATCTTCCATAACACTAATTCTCATCTCATTTACCGACACTGGAATTGGCATTAGTAATACTGCAGGAGATATTCATTACACGTGACATGATAAATAACTACTTCATGATGAAGACGACATCTTCATCTTCTACTACGGCTCTAGAAACATATTAAGCCAGAGTTCGTCACTGACTACATCTCCACCGGTCGTCTATATGAATGTTTCCCGTCTTCCCTGCACTGTAATCTTCTATCACGTTAAATCTCATGTCTCATTCACACACAGAAGTTTGAGGCTTTTATATATAATTTCACAAGCCCCTACATATAATAAACTTAAGTGCCTTTCATGTGGCACTAAAGGATGTTTACCCTAATAAATAAATGAAAAAAAACCCACGTGGGGTCCCCCACTATTTTTCGTAACCAGGCAAGGTGAAGCAGACAGCTGCGGGCTGATATCAGGCTCAGAACGATCCTGGTTATTGACCCTTTCCAGCCTGAAAATACGCGCTTTGCCCACCTCTTCTCTATTGCCCTGGTGCGGTGGCAATTGGGGTAATAATAGTTGAGGTTGATGACAGCTGTGAATTGTCAAAAAACACATTTGGCATCAAGCCCCGGGGTTAGTAATGGAGAAAAAAATACCCAGACAGAAAAAAAAAATTTATTTGAAGAAAGACTCCCCGACACTCTTCCTGGTTCACCAATTTATTTTTGAAAAAAAAACAAAAAAACAATGCAGGTCCGACGTAGTCCATGGCGTTCCCACGCTGATCCCTGAATCCAACATCCAAAGGCTATGGAGCCTTGTTCAGAGGACGACGCTCCATAGGCCGTAGCAGCAGCCACTCTGGGGCCCACTGCGTTCCACAAGACCTGGCGCGTCTGATGAGCAGTGACCTCAGTAACTACACCGCACATCAGAGTCACCGAGTCCTCTGTATAATGGCCCCATACAGTGTCCCACACTATAATGTGCCCCACAGTCTAATGGCCCCCCGATACAGTGCCCCACAGTGTAATGGCCCCCCGATACAGTGCTCCACACTATAATGTGCCCCACAGTATCATGACCCCATACAGTGCCCCAGTGTCTAATGGCCCCCATACAGTGCCCCAGTGTCTAATGGCCCCCCATACAGTGCCCCAGTGTCTAATGGCCCCCCATACAGTGCCCCACTGTCTAATGGCCCCCCATATAGTGCCCCACTGTCTAATGCCCCCCCATACAGTGCCCCACAGTCTAA
The DNA here is from genome assembly GCF_046119375.1 of Phyllobates terribilis. Taxonomy (NCBI): domain Eukaryota; kingdom Metazoa; phylum Chordata; class Amphibia; order Anura; family Dendrobatidae; genus Phyllobates; species Phyllobates terribilis. The sequence continues at coordinate 8,769 of NW_027363213.1, forward strand.
TGGCCCCATATAATGCCCCACAGTATAATGCCCCCCCATATAGTGCAGCAACCCAGCATAATGGTCCCATATAGTGCACCACAGTATAATGGCCACATACAGTACCCACAGTATAATGGTCCCATATAGTGCATCCTGGTATATGGCCCGTGACATTACAAATATATGGGGGCACACAGGGGACATTACTAATATATGGGGACACACAGGGGACATTACTAATATATGGGGGCACACAGGGAACATTACTATTATATGGGGGCACACAGGGAACATTACTAATATATGGGGGCACACAGGCGACATTAATAATATATGGGGCACACAGGGGACAATAATATATGGGGGCACACAGGCAACATTATTAATATATGGGGGCACACAGGGGGCAGTAATACTATTTCGGACACATAGAAGGAGTTCTGGCCGCTGCTGGTGAATAGGGGAATATTATCTTGTGGGGTCACAGGGGGAGAAGGGAGAATTATTACAGTGGCCGGTACAGAGGGTAGGACATTACTGTCTGGAGGCAAAGAGGAAACAGCAATCACTGGACAGACACAGATAGGAATCGCAGGTGTGAATAAGGACTATAGTGAGAGCGATAATAATGTGTACAGCGCTGTGGAGTATGGCGGCGATATAGAAGGAAGAGGAATAATCCACAGAGAATAGCGCAGAGTCTGCACAGACCTGCACCTGCTGAGCCGCACACCGGGACAGAAGGAGCCACCTGGGAAACAGGCAGGATAGACAGTAAAGCCAAGTCGGCTAAAGGACCTCTGCTGACGTCATACCCATGTGAGCATGCAATCTGATGATGTCACCAGAAGGGGCGGGGCCTCATGCTCCATTGTAGGAGGATTTTGTAGGTTTGGATCTGCCTGGGAAAGGAGGGGATCCTTTTATTTGCAAGGGGCTGCGTGCTGGGGGTCTGTGTGGGGAAGGAGGAAGCGCTGTTACTTGCTTGGTGCTCGGGGTCCCGTGTCTTCCCCCTCCTCCTTTGCCGTGTCTCCCCCCCCTTCTTTGCCATGTTTCCACCCCTTCTTTGCCGTGTCTCCCCCCCCTTCTTTGCTGTGTCTCCCCCCCTTCTCTGCCGTGTCTGCCCCCCTTGTTTGCCGAGTCTTCCCCCCCTTCTTTGCCGTGTCTCCCCCCCTTCTTTGCCATGTCTTCCTCCCCTTCTTTTCTGTGTCTCTCCCCCCTTCTTTGCCGTGTCTCCCCCCCTTCTTTGCTGTGTCTTCCCCCCTTCTTTGCCGTGTCTTCCCCCCTCTTCTTTGCCGTGTCCCCCCCCTTCTTTGCCGTGTCCCCCCCCTTCTTTGCCGTGTCCCCCCCCTTCTTTGCCGTGTCTCCCCCCCTTCTTTGCCATGTCTCCCCCCCTCTCTTTCTGTACTCTCTTGATGCTTCTCTATTGATTTTTTCTGCGCCATCCTAGGAGGCGTTATCTGTGTTATGGGGCCCACTCACGTTCCCTTACTTCTGACCAGTTGCCTTTTTTTTTCTAGGCTCTGATCAACCTTCACTGGCTTCTGCTCCAGGGGTGCAGGTAGTTTCCAGGTAGTCTCTCAAAATAAGGCTTTTATCGCAACTACAGGGTGGGCCATTTATATGGATACACCTAAATTAAATGGGAATGGTTGGTTATATCAACTTCCTGTTGTGTTGGATTGTCAATGCAACCCTCTTCTCCCACTCTTGACACACTGATAGCAACACTGCAGAAGAAATGCTAGCACAGGCTTCCAGTATCTGTTGTTTCAGATGCTGCACATCTCGTATCTTGATGGTATGGTGTGGTATATGGGGTACAAAGATAGTGGGACCATTCTTCATCAATATAAACCTCAATGCCACTGGATATCTGAAATTGCTACATGATGATGTGTTGCCCTCTTTATGCACTGAAGATGGCACGTTCCCTGAGTTTTTCCAACAAGATGGTGCCACCACCACATTATGGGTGTCAGGTCCGAGCATTCCTAGATGAACAGTTTCCTAGAAAGTGGATTGGTCATCGTGGGCCAGTTGAATAGCCACCAAGGTCTCCTGATCTGACCCCCTTAGACTTATCTTTGGGGTCATCTGAGGGCAATTGTCTATGATGTGAGGATACGATATGCAACGGATACTGGAAGCCTGTGCTAGCATTTCTTCTGCGGTGTTGCTATCAGTGTGTCAAGAGTGGGAGAAGAGGGTTGCATTGACAATCCAACACAATGGGCAGCACTTTGAACACATTTTATAAGTGGTCATAAACTTGTAAAAAAAATTAAGGAAAGCCAAGCACACCATTGTTGTTCTTATGAAATTCTCAATAAGTTTTATGTGTCACATGACCCTCTTCCCATTAAAAAAAATAAAGTTGGATCCAAAATGGCCTACTTCAAAATGGCCACCATGGTCACCACCCATCTGGAACAGTTTTCCCCCTCCCATATACTAATGTGCCACAAACAGGAAGTTGATATCACCAACCATTCCCATCTAATTTAGGTGTATCCATATAAAAGGCCCACCCTGTAGATTGCAAATTTTGTTCTGCCTATAGGGTGCCATGATACTCCAACCTACCCCACCCAGCTTGGGGTCAGTGGGTGATGGGGGTTGGAGAGTGGGATTTATCTCCCCTCAAGCAGTTTTCACAGTGTTTATTTTCCTGGGCTCCTGCCGGTGCTGGCATTGCTGCGGGCTCCCTTGCAGTCTCTTGTCTCCTATCCTTGCACTATTCCTTTCCTCTGCAAACATCCAGACAGAAGACCCAGGTGCTTTCTGTCGCCATTGCCATTTGGGGACACCGTGTGGTTTCACAGCTCCAGAATCTTTTCTGGTTAGCAATATGCGCCCTCCTGGGCCTATTTTCAGTTTTTCCAGGCACCCCGTCATCTTGCAGAGAGCCCCACAGGCAGCCTCCTGTGGTCATTTCAGCTTAGGGGGGGGGGGGGGCGTCTCTCCTTCAGGGAGATCTGGATGGTTCATATGGACACCACCGCCCTGATCCTGGTATATCTCGGGGTTACAAGATGGAATGCCCTCTAGTGGCCGGGTGTATACTCACGCTCTTGTGTCAGCTAATATATCCAACCAGAAAGGAATTTTATGGTAAATACAGAAATCACATTTTTCAACAATTTTTACAACTATAGTGCTGTGGACTCGGGCACAAAAGGTTTTTGTTTTCATTGGCCCTAATGTACAACTTGGCTATATTCTACGTATTGTTTAGTAAAGTTCATTGTTCTACATTTGTTTGTATAAATATATTTATATCTGTCTCCTTTTTGTTAGAATTATTTATACAAGTGTTTTAATAAAACAGTTTGAAAACGTCCGCGGGCGAAACATGGGGGGCGAAATGTGCGGGGGCGAATATTCCTGGGGGCGAAATGTGCGAGGGCGAAATGTACCTGGGGCGAACAGATGGGGCGAACTGCTGGGGGCGAAACTTCCTATAACCGACTTAAATATGAGTGCCTGAGGAAAGGGTCTGAATACTTATAATAATGTGATATTTCAGTTTTCCTTTTTTAATATATTTGCAAAAATTTCTACATTTCTGTTTTTTTCAGTCAAGATGGAGTGCAGAGTGTACTTTAATGAGAAAAAAATTAACTTTTTAGAATTTACCAACTGGCTGCAATGAAACAAAGAGTGAAAAATTTAAAGGGGTCTGAATACTTTCCGTACCCACTGTAAATATGATTCAGCAGAGGCAGGGGAACACCGTCGAAGGTCTGGAAGAGATTTCTCAGACCCACTCATCTCACAGGCCCTGATGCGCGGGGTACTCTCACAATGAGGGATAATTTTTCGAAGATGCTGAAGGAGTAACTTGACAACCGTACCAACGTCCTCCGTTATTCCTCTGTGCCTTATAATTATAATTATTATCCAAGCTGGACACGTGGTATGAACTGGCTCTCTACGCCTTTGAGGTCCTGGCCTGCCCTGCTGCTAGCGTTTTTGTCACGCTTCCTAATAATGGGAACATTTTTTTTACTGAGGCCCTCCTCTATGACTCTTCAAAGGGGTATTGGGATGCGTTCAAATTTTTTTTCAGCTCTTGCAGTCACTGCATAGGCAATAACAGTATAGGAAACACACTTCCTAATAATAGGAACATTTTTTTTTTTACTGAGGCCCTCCTCTATGTGTCTCTAAATTGGTATTGGGGTTTTTCCAAAATGTATGCAGCCGTTGCAGTCACAGCATACGCAATAACTTTAGAGCAGAACCGCTCCTTTGTAATGGGAACATTTTGTTACTGAGGTCTTCCTCTATGTCTTTTCAAAGGGGTATTGGAGTGTGTCTAAATTTTTGGCAGCCCTTGAAGTCACTGCATTTGCTATAACAGTATAGGAGAACCGCTCCTTAATAATGGGAACAACAAAGCATAGGCAGATGCTGGCCCTCTAACATTAGTGAGGGCTGACTGCTGGCCCTTTAACAATAGTAAGGGCCGCCTGATGGCCCTATAAAAAATAGGCTTTGTGACTTTCAGAATCCCTCCTTCATAAATGAAACAGGATGTGTCTGATCATGTGTCACAAACCACAAGGCCAGATAAGGTAGTAAAATGTTAAAATGACTGAAGATATTCAAGGTAATCCCATGTCAATCACTGTGCACTGTTGGCAGGATTACAAAGATCTCCATGTACAGTGAAATTTGACACTGCAGCTTGCAAAGGAGGGGGCCCGACAAGCGTGAGAAATCCCCCAGCAACTGCAGCAGGCAGGCCCTTCCCCCCACGCCATGTGCTTCTTTGTTCAAGAAACATAAATCAACAGCGAATTATGGGAAGACGATACATCCGAGTGATACACAAAATGGATTTTTGGAAACCTAAAAGAATGGAGAATCTCACCATTCCTTTCTTCACCGCCCAGCAAGCAAGGAAAGGGAGATATGCAGCACAGCCTTTCAGAAGCCCCTAGGACCACTTTGTTTGGTCTCCACGAGTAGCAGAAGCGATTCCTTAAGACCATCCAGTAAAGAGGTTTTGGGAGTCTCTTCGCTAAGAGCAACCAGGGGAGGAGATTTGGGCGTAGCCACAAAGCCGGATTGGGAGTCAGCCAGAGGGGTTAAGTACTCCAGGAACCCTGACATGACATGTGGGAAAAGTCCATCCACTAAGCGAGGGCACACAGCCTTCCATGTGGCAGCCCTCCCACACAAGCCAGACCATTCCATCTAAACTGGTAATTGACTCAAGTTCTGCTTATACTTGTTGTACCATACTTTTGTACTTGGGCTGTTCTTTTATCTCGACCCACGAACCTTACGTCTGTTGTTCAGTCCAATGAACAAGCTACCGGGCTGGTTTCTAGCCAGATATAAGTCCGTTACAGAATATCAAATAGAAACTTGTGGCAGCTCTACCAGGCCGACAAGGCTCTGCTTCACTGGAGTAGTGAAAGAGCCTCTCAGGGGCTTGAGCGAGTGTGGTGCCATGTCAGTGGCTGAGTGGAACACCTTTTCTCACTCCCTGGTGCCTCTCTGTACCCATGTGTACAGGGGGTGACTGCATAGAACTGTACCAATCTGACCTTAAGCATCCTTGAGGGGGGTGCAGAACGTCATGTAGGTGCAACGGGTAGATCCGTATGACGTGCTCCATCTGGCGTAGTGTGACATCAGGCGGGTGGCGGATCCATTATAAGTGGTGGCAACAGCGAGATTCTGTGGGGTCTCCCTGCTGCCGTTTCTTCACAATAACATTTACCAGTAAATGTATTTTTCAGAGTTGAAAGCAATGCAAAAGTGCAAAAACGCTACGTGTGAACATAGCCAAAGGAGTGGAAGAGCATTTTTGTTTTTGGTTATTTATTTTACCTTATATACAAGTCATTACCCTGGAAAAGATGTTCTTTAACATTTTTCCCAAGAAAATCCATTTTGGCTTCGTTTTTGTATGTTTTATTGTGAGCCCGCAAAAGTGGCATTAATATTCTGGCAAAATTGTTCACAGCAGTGACCTAGGAGTCAGAGATGCTTCCAGGGGTCTTCCCCATGCTATTCTCATGTCATTTCAGCACTTTTTAGGCCCTCTGCAGACCTCCAGGAAGGGGGGAGGGGCGCCGGAAAAATGCTCAAGTTTCCCATAGACTTACATTGGGCTCGTTACTCGGACCGAAAACTCGAGCATTCCAATTTGCTCGACCCGAGCATTTTAGTGCTCGTTCATCACTAATCCGGACGTGTGAAAGAGGCCTAATTCTGTAACAGAGATAAAAATTCCCCATTTTTCCAAGCAGTGTGAGTCGGACATTCACTGATCAGCAAGTTATCACCTGTCTCTTGGATCGGTGATAACTTGTTTTCACTACACAAACTGTTTAAGGCCCATAAACACCCAATCCCTACAATCCTATGGTTGAAAGCTGTCTCATGACTATCATAAGGAGTGCATAGCCAAATGTTCTTGTGCTCTCTATTAGAGAGCAGGTGTCGAGCTCCACTGGTGGCAGCTTATCTTCAGAGAGAACAAGAAGTTCAACTACTGGAATTCCAACGCGCCGGATCTTTCTCTCCCCTGACATCAATTATCAAGGAAGAGGCGGGAAGCCCCAATACCCGTCAGATTGTTGGCTGATTCTGCCAACTTTAGCTTTATGTGTATGGAAGCCTTAGTGTAATCTGTATAAGGACTGATTCAGACGTCCATGCATCTCGGTCTGACCTCAGAATGCAATGCATGGACTTGCCAAGGCTCTGCCACCCAGAGTGTGACAGCCTCATAGAAATACATGAAGCCTCATGCTTGGGTCAGGAGACCCGAGGCCAGTACATGCATTGCATTCCGAGATGTGTATGGATGTCTGAATGAGCCATGATAGACAGTACTGTGTGCACACAAATCATGAACCTCAGTGCAGAAACTCTGAACTAGTTATCTCTGTAGTGAGAACGCTACAATGGACATCCTTATTCTGTTCTGTGTGCCAGAAATCTTGAACCTCAGTGCAGCAACTCCAATCTAGTCATCTCTGTAGTGAGACAAATCTCAATAAAAAAAAAAAACAAGTTGAGCCTATAGTAAGTAAATAATTTGTAATAGCACACTATTTACATACAGCCCCTGGCAAAAATTATGGAATCACCGGGCTCGGAGTATGTTCATTCAGTTGTTTAATGTTGTTGAAAAAAAGCAGATCACAGACATGGCACAAAACTAAAGTCATTTTAAATGGCAACTTTAGGGCTTTAAGAAACACTAAAAGAAATCAAGATAAAAAATGTGGTACTCAGTAAGGGTAATTTTTTTCACAGCAAGCAGAGGGAAAAAATTATGGAATCACCCTGTAAATTTTTATTTCCAAAACTAACACCTACATCAAATTAGATCTGCTCATTAGTCTGCATCTAAAAAGGAGTGATCACACCTTGGAGAGCTGTTGCACCAAGTGGACTGACATGAATCATGGCTCCAACATGAGAGATGTCAATTGAAACAAAGAAGAGGATTATCAAACTCTTAAAAGAAGGTAAATCATCACGCAATGTTGCAAAAGATGTTGGTTGTTCACAGTCTAAAATCTGGACCAAATACAAACAACATGGAAAGGTTGTTAAAGGCAAACATACTGGTAGACCAAGGAAGACATCAAAGCGTCAAGACCGGAAACTTAAAGCACTATGTCTCCAAAACAAGAAATGAACAACAAAACAAATGAGGAACGTGTGGGAGGAAACTGGAGTCAATGTCTGTGACCGAACTGTAAGAAACCGCCTAAAGGAAATAAGATTTACATAAAGAAAAGCTAAACAAAAGCCATCATTAACACCTAAACAGACAAAAACAAGGTTACAATGGGCTAAGGAAAAGCAATCGTGGACTGTGGATGACTGGATGAAAGTGATATTCCATTGATGAATCGCGAATCTGCATTGGGCAAGGTGATGATGCTGGAACTTTTGTTTGGTGCCGTTCCAATGAGATTTATAAAGATGACTGCATGAAGAGAACATGCAAATTTCCACAGTCATTGATGATATGGGGCTGCATGTCAGGTAAAGGCACTGGTGAGATGGCTGTCATGACATCTTCAATAAATGCCCAAGTTTACATTGATATTTTGGATAGTTTTCTTATCCCGTCAATTGAAAGGATGTTTGGGGATGATGACATCATTTTTCAAGATGACAATGCATCCTAGAGCAAATATTGTGAAAACATTCCTTGAAAGAAGACACATAAGGTCAATGTCATGGCCTGCAAATAGTCCGGATCTCAATCCAATTGAAAATCTTTGGTGGAAGTTGAAGAAAATGGTCCATGACAAGGCTCCAACCTGCAAAGCTGATCTGGCAACAGCAATCAGAGAAAGTTGGAGCCAGATTGATGAAGAGTACTGTTTGTCACTCATTAAGTCCATGCCTCAGAGACTGGAAGCTGTTATTAAAGCCAGAGGTGATGCAACAAAATACTAGTGATGTATTTGAGTATTCTTTTGTGTGTTTGTTTTTCATGATTCCATAATTTTTTCCCTCTACTTGGTGTGAAAAAAATTACCCTTACTGAGTACCACATTTTTTATCTTGATTTCTTTTAGTGTTTCTTAAAGCCCTAAAGTTGCCATTTGAAATTTCTTTAGTTTTGTGCCATGTCTGTGATCGGCTTTTTTTCAACAACACTAAACAACTGAATGAACATCCTCCGAGCCCGGTGATTCCACCATTTTTGCCAGGGGTTGTAGTTACATAGGATGATAAAAGACCTAGGTCCATCAAGTCCAACCTTTATCCAAGAATTTAACATTTTTGTCACTAAATACGGTATATGCTTAATTTTTTTTATCTTGTGTTTTCTCTCTGGACTGGCCATAGTGTGAACGTGTTCTTACACTTTCCACATATATCAATTTACACTTCAGCTCATTTAGGGTATGTGCACACGATGCAGAAATGCTCAGGATTTTTTCCTGAGCGTTTCTGCATCTCTCTGGCAGGAAAAAACGCATGCGGATTGTACATGCGGTTTCCTGCCAGGGACATGCGGAAATGAAGCGGTCTTCACTTTCATTTCCGCATGCGGGTTGACAAGCGCTTCTCAAGCGATTTTAGCATCACTTGGAAAGTGCTTGTCAACTTCACACTATATAAATCCATGCAACCGGCATGGATTTATATAGTGTGTGATGTCAAAAAATAAAAAATAAATCTATACTTACCCTCTGATGGCCCCCGGTGTCCTGCTTCATCGGTCCCGGCTGCCGGCAGTGAAGACTGTAGGACCTTCCGACGTCAGCGTCACGTGACCCGTCACATGACTCTGACGTCAGCGAAGGTCCTTCATTCAACCGCGAAGTGCGCGGGAAGCCGGCAGGACGCAGCGCGGGCCGTCAGAAGGTGAGAATATATATATTTTTTATTTTATTCTTTTTTTTTAATGGTACCTGGGTCTGGATGAGAGTCCTCTCATCCACACCCGGGTACCATCCGCACATTAGACCGCATGAAAAGCGCATCAACATCTACAGTGATGCGGATTCCATGCGGTCTAATGCAAGTCAATGGCGGCAAAAGAGCAGCGTTTCCGCAAAATTAATTGACATGCTGCGGATTTTTGACCGCAGCGTTTACGCTGCGGAAAAATCCGCATCATGGGCACAGCACATGCGGATTTCCATTGGGGAACATTGCTGCCCTTCTACCATGCGTTTTTCATGCGTTTCCGCGGCGTTTACGCAACTGCAAAAACGCTGCGGAAACGCATGAAAAACGCATCGTGTGAACTCAGCCTTACTTGGTTTTCTGTAGTGAGTCAGCTAGAATAGAGTTGTTGCACGGAGGACGTCCTTATACTCCAGTAACCCTGTACATTTCTGTACTAACTTACATTGTTTTTCTGTTGTAAATTCTGATGATTGTCGGCTGCGCTCCGTTACGCTTTTCCCTGTAAAGCTCCGTCCACTATTAAAAACGGTGGTGCTGTCGGTCAGCACTGGTCTACATTCGTAAAAAGTTGAATTTTGGACAAACTGAACAATCAGCACTGAGTGTAATTATTTGTATAATAAAATTGCTAGTTTTATTTATCACAAAAAAATACATTTTGCTGATTTTTTTGGCTGAATCGAAATACATTAAAAATATAAAATGGTATTAGGCGGTGTGCCCACTATGCGTTTTTTAAGTGTTTCCACAGCGGCAAGGCCTGCCATGTTCCCCAATGATAATCCGCATGAGCTGTGCACATGCTGCGGAAATTTCCGCTGCGGATTATCATTGTGGAAAAAAACGCAGCACTACCAATTAATTTGCGGAAGCGTTGCGTTTTTGCCGCCATTGACTTGCATGGGAACGCTTGGATTCCGCATCACTGGATCTGTACATGCGGAACCCAAGCGTTTCAATGTGCGGATGGTACCCGGGTCTGGAGAAGAGGAGACTCTCCTCCGGACTCGAGTACCATAGAACCTGTAAAAAAAAAAGAATAAAATAAAAAATAAATATTATACTTACCGTCTGATGGCCCGCGGTGTGATCGTCTTTGCTTGCCGGCAGATCGCGGTGGACTGAAGGACCTGCGCTGATGTCATTTAGTCATGTGACGGCAGGTCCTTCAGTGTAGTGTACCACGAGCTGCCGGCAAGCCGAGACGCATGGAATCAAGACTCCGGGGGCCATCGGAAGGTAAGTATAGATTTATTTTTTAACATTCTTTACGGTCACACTATATAAATCCATGCCGTTTGCATGGATTTATACAGTGTGACCAAGTGGTCAAGCACTTTCCAAGTGATGTTAAAATCGCTTGGAAAGCACTCGTCAACCCGCATGCGGAAATGCATGTGAAGAAAGCTTCACATCCGCTTGTCCCTGGCAGGAAAAACGCACGTAAAATCCGCATGTACAATCCACATGTACAATCCACATGTACAATCAGCATGTACAATCAGCATGTGTTTTTTCTGCCAGGGAGATGCAGAAACGCTCAGGAAAAAATCTGGAGCATTTCTGCATCGTGGGCACACAGCCCTAAAAATGAATGTACAACTTTGGATGTTGACTCACTTAAAAAGTCTATTTACTTCAAATAAAGACACTCAGAAATCAACGGCTGGGATTTAGCCTTCTTATATAAAGGCTAAATCCTAGAGGGAGGAAGGACCTGGTCTATTAGCCTGCTAGGTCTAGTATTAAAACACTCACAGGGACCTGGTCCTTTAGCCTGCTGGGATTTAGCTTTCTCATAGAGAGCAGGGTAAATCCAAGTGGGCAGAAGGACCTGGTCCATTTGGCCAATAGTTATAGTATTAACCGCTTCACAACGCATGAGGTTATGTCATATATCATAAAAATCTAAGAAAAAAAATACAAAATATCCCTTTTGCTCCATTAAAAAAATACACAAATTTGGAATTGACGTGTTCAGTAAGATCTGACCAATCAAAATATAAAATAATCTGATCGGTAAACGGCATAATGAGAAAAAAATCAAAACGCCAGAATTAAGTTTTTTTTGGTCGCCGCAATATTGCAATAAAATGAAATAAGAGGTGATCAAAACATCGGATCTACCCCAAAATGGTATCAATAAAAACGCCCCAACAAAATAAATAAAACCCTCAACGGCGATGTGGATGGAAAATCAAAACGTTATGGGAAGGAAAAAAATGGAAAATCGCCCGAGGGTTAAAACACTACAAGCATGGAAAATATCTGTGGTCGAATGATCTACAAAAATGATCACCAGCAAATGAGACGGGACGCGGATGAGATCAGCGCAGGAGACTGTACAGACGGGAACCAGGGGGAATCCTGCGTATAAACGTCACCTGTATATATATATCTGTAATCAGACGTCACATCTAGTCTGCAGCTCAATATTACTGAGAAATATAACATGACAGGATTCATATAGATCTATAGACAATAAGTGTCCACTGTCTACTGGGAGTCAGCATCTTATATAGAGCAGGAGAAGCACAAGTCAGGTAAAGGACGAGGTCCCACTGCGCATGCGCAAATAGCGACTGTGTGGGAGAAAGCGAAAGCCCAGTGCACAGGAGCCGAGCCAATAGCAACGGGGTCTCCACATACCTCCACCTGCAGAGCCGCCACCACATATATGGCTGCTCTGTGCGCACAGGAGCTGTGATGAGGTCACAGGGGGGAGGAGTCAGGGGTCACATGATCAGGGGCCTCAGTGGATGCAGGACTCTGCTGTGCTGGTTGTCATGGTGCTGGATGAGCTGAAGTTTATGTGTGGGGTCAGGAGGGGTTTACAGTGTGGATGTAGCAGAGCCGCATGTGTACGAGGCGTACGGAGCAGAGCCGCGTGTGTACGAGGTGTACGGAGCAGAGCCGCGTGTGTACGAGGTGTACGGAGCAGAGCCGCGTGTGTACGAGGTGTACGGAGCAGAGCCGTGTGTGTACGAGGTGTACGGAGCGGAGCCGCGTGTGTACGAGGTGTACGGAGCGGAGCCGCGTGTGTACGAGGTGTACGGAGCGGAGCCGCGTGTGTACGAGGTGTACGGAGCGGAGCCGCGTGTGTACGAGGTGTACGGAGCGGAGCCGCGTGTGTACGAGGTGTACGGAGCGGAGACGCGTGTGTACGAGGTGTACGGAGCGGAGCCGTGTGTGTACGAGGTGTACGGAGCGGAGACGCGTGTGTACGAGGTGTACGGAGCGGAGACGCGTGTGTACGAGGCGTACGGAGCGGAGCCGCGTGTACGAGGCGTACGGAGCGGAGCCGCGCGTGTACGAGGTGTACGGAGCGGAGCCGCGTGTGTACGAGGTGTACGGAGCGGAGCCGCGTGTGTACGAGGTGTACGGAGCGGAGCCGTGTGTGTACGAGGTGTACGGAGCGGAGCCGCCTGTGTACGAGGTGTACGGAGCGGAGCCGCGTGTGTACGAGGTGTACGGAGCGGAGACGCGTGTGTACGAGGCGTACGGAGCGGAGCCGCGTGTACGAGGCGTACGGAGCGGAGCCGCGCGTGTACGAGGCGTACGGAGCGGAGCCGCGCGTGTACGAGGCGTACGGAGCGGAGCCGCGCGTGTACGAGGCGTACGGAGCGGAGCCGCGCGTGTACGAGGCGTACGGAGCGGAGCCGCGCGTGTACGAGGCGTACGGAGCGGAGCCGGGCGTGTACGAGGCGTGCGGAGCGGATGCTGCCCCTCTCCAGGAGCGATCACAGCAGCACGGCATGAGACGTTCTTGTACTACACGGACTGTCCTGACAGAACACAGCTCGTCAGGACACAGCCCCGACCTCCAGCGACAGCCGGACAGTCCCATTGGATCGGGGACGGTTGGGGGGTTTCTGTATATAAGTTGTGTGTGATAATTGTAGAATTATTAATGTCTTAGCATAAAAGGATGTACCTGAGTGTTTGTGCCGGGGTCCACATGCATGGAGGGGTTGAGGCGGTGCTGGCTGTATTATGCAGACGGCATCTGCCTGTAACAGTAGTAACCAGAAACTACTAGGAACTCTGCACCAAAATGAAGCAAATCCTTATTCTGGGGACTTCGCCTTGTACGTAACACCCCCGGATCCGGTACAAGCCGGGCAGATGTTCTCATTCATGTCATTTTCTGCTTAAGGTTCTGCGGTTTTCTGGCCAACTATAAAAAAGAAAAAGCATAAAACAATATTTATTTCTGCTGCATTGACATAAGTCCAATCTTTCATAATATATAAATCTATTACACGTCGGGTCAATGCTGTAAAGGACAGTAAAGTGCCATGGTTGTGGTTGTGGTTTTTGGGTCTCTCTACTTCCCTCCCAAAAATGCAATCAGAAACTTGTAACTACTGATCTCTCCACAAGAAAAAGCCGACAACTCCATCAATGGGATCATTTTATAAAATTAGGTCTTCGCAAGATGAAAATGGTCTCACAAACCACATTTTTTTTTAAATGTTCATAAAAAAACCCCAAACAAACAAAAATAATAACCTTACTTTGAATTTTTCCCCATTTTTCAATACTTTATGTGCTAAATTGAATGTTGTCATTCCAAACAACAACTAGTCCCACAAAACACAAGCCCTCCGTCTATGTGAATGAAAAAACAAAGTTATATTTTTTGGGAAAAAGGGGAGGAAAAAAACAAAAAATTGCTCTTGTCAGAATAATGTAATTGCTATATATATATTTTTAAATTGAATAATTTTACCCCAAACTTGTGATCTGTTATAATATTATCATTCTTCATGCGAGATTAATCATTAGTCTGTAAATAAATCCAAACATCTGGAAGATGTAGAACAATATATCTGTGATTCTTTTCTGCCAGGATAAGCGCGTCCTTTCTGTCCTTTCTGTGATGGAGAAAACGCTTGAAAGATTCAGAAAGTCCGATGAGTTTTTGGAGCTTATTGTAAAGGGCCTTAATGACGACCTGGGAAAGAAACCACCAGAAACAAAGGATCCAACCAGGTAAGTTCTAATGATCCCATCTGATAAAATGATCAGCTTTATTTCCATGGGATTGTTCTGTAGAAGAGATGGGACCTGCAGCATTTTGATCCTGAACTTCACTATGTATAGATGTAGCAAAGCTTAATGTGACAATTCACACAGCGCATTGATACATTGTCTCAGAAGGTTAGCTCTCATAACAGAATTAACATCACTTATAGTGGAACTAAACTTACAATTTATTTTCAGAATTGTGAAAATTCTGGCGCTTTGCAAAGCACTTCATTAGTTTCTTTGGCGTCATATCCATAAAATGATGATATTAAAGTGGCCTCCAGACCCTGCTTTTCCCCAGTGCAGGAGCGTTGCGAGGGTCCTAAGAGATCAGGGACCCCAGCCCCAAAGTACATGTTTCCCCATATAACCTCCCTGCCACTTAAAAAAGGATTTATACATATATAATTACAGTATACCACTGTTACTAATCTAAAATACACTATACAAAGACCAATATTCCCAAAATTACTACTATACAAGGCCAAAATGATACTGCTACACAATGTCCTCTACCATCACCACCACACAGTGAGTCCATATATGAAAGAAGACCCCGCAGGGTAAAAGACCATCAAAGGAGTCCAGGGAGTATAAAATCTATCATATTTATTCAGCAATAGAAAAATAGGATGATGGGGGAAGGGACACAACACATATGTGATTGTTAGACATATAAGCGAAAAAAAGCCAGGCACGCAAGGAAGGGGCCATTCCTGGTATAATGGCTGTCTATAGTATCATCATGGGTATACTAAAATATCCCAAAATAGACACCGCATATATTCCACTGGGGGCAACAGTCATCATATGCAGGTGCATCTCACTAAATTACAATATCATCAAAAAGTTAATTTATTTCAGTTCTTCAATACAAAAAGTGAAACTCCTATATTATATAGAGTCATTACAGACAGAGAGATCTATTTCAAGTGTTTATTTCTGTTAATGTTGACGATTATGGCTTACAGCCAATGAAAACACTAAAGTCATTATCTCAGTAAATTAGAATAATTAACAAAAAACACCTGGAACGACTTCCTAAGTGTTTAAAAATGTCCCATAGTCTGTTTCAGTAGGCTCCACAATCATGGGGAAGACTGCTGACTTGACAAATGCCAAGAAGGCAGTCATTGACACCATCCACAAGGTCCCAGAGTTCCAATTTTCCTTTGGAAATCAAGGTCCCAGAGTCTGTAGGAAGAGTGGAGAGGCCACAATCCAAGCTGCTGGAGGTCTAGTGTGAAGTTTCCACAATCAGTGATGGTTTGGGGAGCCATGTCATCTGCTGGTGGAGGTCCACTGTGTTTTATCAAGGCTAAAGTCAGCGCCGCCGTCTACCAGGAAATTTTACAGCACTTCATGCTTCCCTCTGCCGACAAGCTTTTTGGAGATGGAAATTTCATTCTCCAGCAGGACTTGGCACCTGTCCACACTGCCAAAAGTACCAATACCTGGATAAAAACAACAGTATCACTGTGCTTAATTGGCCAGCAAACTCGCCTGACCTTAACCCCATAGAGAATCTATTATAGAGAATCTATGGGGTTTTGTCAAGAGGAAGATAAGACACCAAACCCAACAAAGCAGAGGAGCTGAAGGCTACTATCAAAGCAACCTGGGCTTCCATAACACCTCAGCAGTGCCACAGGCTGATCGCCTCCATGCCACATTGCCGCATTGATGCAGTACTTGATGCAAAAGGAGCCCTGACCAAGTATTGAGTGCATTTACTGAACATACATTTCAGTAGGCCAACATTTCGGATTTTAAAAACATTTTTCAAGCTGAAGTTATAAAGTATTTTAATTTACTGAGATAATGACTTTTGTGATTTCATTGGCTGTAAGCCATAATCAGTGGCATACCGCAAATGGTGGCAAGCCACACCACTGCTATGGGGCCCGTGAGCCTCGGCGGAGCGAGGAGGATAGGTGAGTATTGGGGGGGGTGGGAGGTTGCGGCGGCAGAGGAGTGGGCACACGCAGTAGCGGCTGCTGTAGCTACCACTTGTGCCCGCTGCTAAAGGGACATGAATATTCTCTCTTCTCCACTTCCATGAGCGTGGAGAAGAGGGAATATTCATTCTCTTTAGTAGCGGGCATGGAGGAGCTCTGAGCCGTGGCTCCTGCTTACAGTGCCCGCTACTAAAGAGAATGCATATTCACGCTTGTCAACGCTCATAGTCCCGGCGTGGAGAGGAGTGAATATGCCGGCAGCAGCAGCTCACCTCGACAACTGAGAGCGCGCGCTGCTCAGATACCAACATGAGCTGCTGGCACACAGAACACAGCAGCTCTGGAGCAGAGGTGAGGAAGGAAGGCGAGTATAAGTGTTTATTTTTTGTGTGTGCAGTGATGGGGCCACACATACCAGGATTGGGGGGTGAGGAGGCCATACATACCAGGATTGGAGGATGAGGTGACCATGCATACCAGCATTGGAGGATGAGGGGGCCACACATACCAGGATTGGGGGGATGAGAAGGCCACACATACCATTCTTGACCCCATTTCTGGCGATCGGATATTTCCCTGGATCTCGTGTATCCTGCTGCATATTGCTGTATTGCATAGGCTTACGTTATGTGAGCAATGGCCAAATAGCTGTTGGCTGAGAACTCGTCCTGTATGATAAAATCTGCGATGGAGGTTCCTAATACGGCTTCCAACGAAGATGTGAAATCATCCAAATGTGTATAAGAACTAGCGAGTGATAAAGGAGACAATGGCTGGTAGGTAATAAGTCATTACCTGTCTGCCAATATCTTCTTCTGGAAGACTTCAAGATATCATGTATTACATATTACATATTATTCTGAAAGAGCACCATGTAATACCACATGTGTCCTGGAGAGGCCGCTACGTCCAGCAAAACACAGCTGATTGCTGAGGGTGTTCACTGCCAGACCCCCGACTATCAACTGATCGCCTGCAAGTCCTCATTTGGGGACAGGAGTTGTTCACACTTGGCATATTTTGTGATTCATGAGGGGGGGACAGTAGCCGGATATAGACTTTTTCTATAAAGTCAGATTAAAGGGGTTTTCAGGAATGTTTTTATCTATAATATAAGCCGGGATGCTTGTCTCTGTCCGAAGCCTCGATAGACTGCGCATGCGCGACGGGAGAAGCGTTGCCGCGGCGCCTCTCTTCGCTGGAGACCGGGGGCGGAGTGAAGACGTCGGACCGGCGCGTGCGCATTGTTCTATCCGGCGCCATTTTACTGAAGACACATTTAAGGTGAGTATAACTGTTTTTTTCTTTGTATGTGTGTACAGTGTGAAAGGGATGAGGGAGCCACACATAACAGGATTGTGGGGTGAGGGGATCATGCATATATCAGGATTGGGGGGTGAGGGGTACCACACATACCAGGATTGGGAGGTGAGGGGTACCACACATACCAGGATTGGGGGGTAAGGGGTACCACACATACCAGGATTGGGGGTGAGGTGTACCACACATACTAGGATTGGGGGTGATGGGTACCACGCATACCAGGATTGGGGGTGAGGGGTACCACGCATACCAGGATTGGGGGGAGAGGGGTACCATGCATACCAGAATTGGGGGGTGAGGGGTGCCACGCATACCAGGATTGGGGGGTGAGGGGTGCCATGCATACCAGGATTGGGGGATGAGGGGTGCCATGCATACCAGGATTGGGGGGTGAGGGGTGCCACACATACCAGGATTGGGGGGTGAGGGGACCATGCATACCAGGTTTGAGGGTGAGGGGTGCCACGCATACCGGGATTGGGGATGAGGGGTGCCACGCATTCCGGGATGAGGGATGGGGTACCATGCATACCAGGATGAGGGATACCATACACACCAGGATAGTGATGAGGGGTGCCATGCATACCAGGATTGGGGATGAGGGGTGCCACGCATACCGGGATTGGGGATGAGGGGTGTCACGCATACCGGGATTGGGGATGAAGGGTGCCATGCATACAGGAATTGGGGATGAGGGGTGCCACGCATACCGGGATTGGGGGTGAGGGTGCCACGCATACCGGGATTGGGGGTGAGGGTGCCACGCATACCAGGATTGGGGGTGAGGGGTGTCACGCATACCGGGATTGGGGATGAGGGGTGCCACGCATACCAGGATTGGGGGATGAGGGGTGCCACGCATACCAGGATTGGCGGATGAGGGGTGCCACGCATACCAGGATTGGCGGATGAGGGGTGCCACGCATACCAGGATTGGGGGGTGAGGGGTGCCACGCATACCAGCATTGGGGGGTGAGGGGTGCCACGCATACCAGGTTTGGGGGGTGAGGGGACCACGCATACCAGGATTGAGGGTGAGGGGTGCCAAGCATACCAGGATTGGGGATGAGGGGTGCCACGCATACCGGGATTGGGGATGAGGGTTGCCACGCATACCGGGATTGGGGATGAGGGGCGCCACGCATACCAGGATTGGGGGATGAGGGGTGCCATGCATACCAGGATTGGGGAATGAGGGGTGCCATGCATACCAGGATTGGGGGATGAGGGGTGCCATGCATACCAGGATTGGGGGTGAGGGGTGCCACGCATACCAAGATTGGGGATGAGGGGTGCCACGCATTCCGGGATGAGGGATGGGGTACCATGCATACCAGGATGAGGGATACCATACACACCAGGATAGTGATGAGGGGTGCCATGCATACCAGGATTGGGGGGTGAGGGGACCATGCATACCAGGTTTGAGGGTGAGGGGTGCCACGCATACCGGGATTGGGGATGAGGGGTGTCACGCATACCGGGATTGGGGATGAAGGGTGCCATGCATACAGGATTTGGGGATGAGGGGTGCCACGCATACCGGGATTGGGGGTGAGGGTGCCACGCATACCAGGATTGGGGGTGAGGGGTGTCACGCATACCGGGATTGGGGATGAGGGGTGCCACGCATACCAGGATTGGGGGATGAGGGGTGCCAAGCATACCAGGATTGGCGGATGAGGGGTGCCACGCATACCAGGATTGGCGGATGAGGGGTGCCACGCATACCAGGATTGGGGGGTGAGGGGTGCCACGCATACCAGGATTGGGGGGTGAGGGGTGCCACGCATACCAGGTTTGGGGGGTGAGGGGACCACGCATACCAGGATTGAGGGTGAGGTGTGCCAAGCATACCAGGATTGGGGATGAGGGGTGCCACGCATACCGGGATTGGGGATGAGGGTTGCCACGCATACCGGGATTGGGGATGAGGGGCGCCACGCATACCAGGATTGGGGGATGAGGGGTGCCATGCATACCAGGATTGGGGAATGAGGGGTGCCATGCATACCAGGATTGGGGGATGAGGGGTGCCATGCATACCAGGATTGGGGGTGAGGGGTGCCACGCATACCAAGATTGGGGGTGAGGGGACCATGCATACCAGGTTTGAGGGTGAGGGGTGCCACGCATACCGGGATTGGGGATGAGGGGTGCCACGCATTCCGGGATGAGGGATGGGGTACCATGCATACCAGGATGAGAGATACCATACACACCAGGATAGTGATGAGGGGTGCTATACATACCAGGATAAGGATGAGGGGTGCCACGCATACCAGGATAGGGATGAGGGGTGCCACGTATACCAGGATTGGGGGTGAGGGGTGCCACGCATACCAGGATTGGGGGTGGGGGGTGCCACGCATACCAGGATTGGGGGTGAGGGGTGTCACGCATACCAGGATTGAGGGTGAGGGGTGCCACGCATACCAGGATTGGATGGTGGGGACAGGATGGGAGCAGCACAAATACAAGGAAGGGGGCAGCACATACCAGCATGGGAGACCATATACCAATAAAAATTCTTGCCACCCGGGCGTAGAACGGGTTCAATAGCTAGTTTAATATATAGGAGGTTCCCAGTGGTAGAGAAAACACACAGAGCTTTACTTTCTCCCTCTGCTCCAGCTCTGGATCTTCAGCGCTTCCTGTGGTCTATTTTGACAGGCTGCAGGGGTGATGGCTCTTCTTCAGCACACATCATTGCTGCAGCCAATCACTGAGCTTAGAAGCTCTGTCAGCATGGGCCACTGAGCCAAGTGATTGGCTGCAGAACATCAGTCATGATGTCACCCTTGAAGCCAGTGACTAAAGATCAGCGGCAGCGGTGAAGTGCTGGACCTGGAGCAGGAGGTAGTAAAGCTTCATCTGTTCTACTTAAGTGACGATTTATATGATTTATATTTAAGTGATGAAAAAAAATTCAGAAATTTGTAAAAAAAAAATACTAAAATAATTTGCTTGTGTCGCCACTTTCCGAGATCTGAAAGCCGCGGCGTTTTCATGTTTCGGGAATGGGGCTGCGTGAGGGCTAGTTTTTTGCACTACAAACTGATGGTTATATTGATATCATTTTGGGGTATATACAATGTTTTGATTGTCTGTTATTATATATTTTTTTCTTGTTGCAACGACTGAAAATCTGCAATTCTGGCATTTTATTTAATGTTCTAGTTACGCCGTTTACTAAATGGATTAATTTATTTTATGTTTTGATGGATCTGACTTTTACAAACGCAGCGATACCAAATATGTGTATTTTTTAAATGTTTTATATTTCTTAATTTTTAATGGGGGGAAAACTGGGATGATTTGAACTTTTATACTTTTTTCATTTTGTTTTTACTTTTCATTGTATTTGTTAGTCTCTTTAGGGGGCTTGAACCTGCAATCATCTGATTGCTTGCGCTATATACAGCATTGCTATATATAGCAGAAATCATGGTCTCCTATGAACACTAGCAACAGGCTGGCTGTCACAGGAATACAGTGATGACAGACAGTGTGCAGTGATGGGGCCACACATACCAGGATTGGGGGGGTGAGGAGGCCCCACATACCAGGATTGGGGGATGAGGGGGCCATGCATACCAGGATTGGGGGTTGACGGGGCCACACATACCAGGGGATTGGGGGATGAGAAGGCCACAGATACCAGGATTGGGGGATGAGGAGGCCACACATATCAGGATTGGGGGATGAGGAGGCCACAGATACCAAGATTGGGAGATGAGGAGGCCATACATACCAGGATTGGGGGATGAGGAGGCCATACATACCAGGATTGGGGGATTAGGAGGCCACAGATACCAAGATTGGGAGATGAGGAGGCCATACATACCAGGATTGGGGGATGAGGAGGCCATACATACCAGGATTGGGGGATGAGGAGGCCACACATACCAGGATTGGGAGATCAGGAGGCCACACATACCAGGATTGGGGGATGAGGGGGCCACACATTCCAGGATTGGGGGATGAGGGGGACACGCATACCAGGATTGGGGGATGAGGGGGGGCACGCATACCAGGATTGGGGGATAAGGGGTGCCATGCATAGCAGGATTGGGGATGAGGGGGGCCATATATACCAGGAATGGGGGATGAAGAGACCATGCATACCAGGATTGGGGGATGAAGAGGCCATACATGCCAGGATTGGGGGATGAGGAGACCATGCATACCAGGATTGGGGGATGAGGGGGGGCCATGCATGCCAGGATTGGGGGATGATGGGTGCTATGCATAACAGGATTGGTGGATGAGGGGTGACCATGCATACCAGGATTGGGGGATGAGGGGAGACCATGCATACCAGGATTGGGGGATGAGGGGTGCCATATGTACCAGGATTGGGGGATGAGGAGTGCCATACATACCAGGATTGGTGATAAGGGAGCCATACATACCAGGATGGTGAAATTTTCCAGTAGCTGCTGCATTTCCCACTCTAGGCTTATACTCAACTCAATACGTTTTCCCTGTTTTTTTGTGGTAAAATTAGGGGCCTCGGCTTATACTCGGGTCGTCTTATTTAAAACATACGGTATTTTAAAATCAGTGAGTACGTGGTGCCCATAGTACTGCAGGACTGTGTGGTGCATTATACTATATGGGGGCTGCATTTTACCCTTTGGGGTGTGAAATATACTGTATGGAGGACTATGGGGAGTGCATTATATTCTATCGAGGACCATGGGAAGTTCATTATACTATATGGAGGATTATGGGGGGTGCATTATACTATATGGAGGATTTTGGAGGGTGCATTATACTATATGGAGGATTATTTGTGGCATATTATACTATATGGAAGTCTATGTGGGGCCATTATGATATTTTGAGGGCTATGTGGGGGGCCGTTATACTGTATGAAAGCAATTATACGGTATGAAGGTTTGTGTGGGGTCCATCATACTGTTTGGAGGGCTGTGTGGGGCCATTATACTGTTTGGAGGGCTAGTGTGGGCCATTATACTGTATGTAGGCCCATTATACGGTATGGAGGGCTGTGTGGGAGTCACAGTTGGGGGAATCATACTGTGTTAGGGTCACCATGCTTTGCCTTGGGAGTTGATATGGGGTACAATAAGGTCATTATACTGTTCATGTAGAGGCTAATGACGCGGGCCGTGGGGTGCACCCGGAGCCGGGCCTTGTAGACTCTGGGGGTTGTAGTCACCATGGCGGCGACCCGGTCCGTGACCCAGGGCGGTCAAACCAGGGAAGTCTATGTGTATTTGGTTTAAATAGTCCGACTACGCCACCTGTGGAATGCGGTTATTAGGAACCGCCGCTGCGGGGCAGTCCACTGAGGCTGGTGGTGTGCGCAGCAGGGTGATGTAACTCCCCACAGGTAGAGTGTAGCTTCAGGGCAGCATGAGTGGATGATGGTGGTGATAGTACCTGGATCAGTAATAACAACACAGAGTCTTTGCAGTGCGGTCCTGGGGTCTTTACTGGTGGTAATTATATAGGCCCCAGCGGGAGTACTTGCTAGAGATAAGGGCCTGGTCAGTCTGGGAGCAATCCTAGAATTTCCCTGGCCAGGTGGAGTTGTAGGCCTGCCGTTCTGACTGTACTCTTTTGGCTATCCCACCTATAGTCGTGTTGTAGCCCATGTCCCTGAGTGTGACGTGCTGTGCTCAGCCGTATGGCTGGCGACTCGGATCCCGTGTATTCCTCGCTCCTCTGTGGCGGTACTGGTCCTTTCGTGTAGCTGAGCCTCCGGGCTTCTGTTTGCCAGGAGATCTACAATCTCCTGCCGTGCGGTATCTGATGCTGGGCTTGAAGGGTCCCACAGCCTCGGACTCCGGTGTCCGGTTCTCTGTATGTACTCTGCCAGGACAAGCTCTGCACAGCTCCAGTCCCTGGCTTCTTGCTCCTCAGTGTCCTAACTGACTCCTCACACTGAACTCACTAAACTTAGACTGACTAACCCCGCCTCCAGATCCAGTTATATAGGGCAGGATCCTCCCCTTTTCTGGTCTGGAGCAGGAGGTGTTGCATGTAGTGTGTTCCCTGACCAGGAAACTCCTGTTTTGCTCCCAGACATGGTATTACTACCACTGTGGCAACCAGACCCCCTGGGGTGCACATTCCCCCCTAGTAAATTTCAGTACTCCGTGACTGAACATATTTTGCAAAAATACAACAGGTAACAATACATTAACATATTTACAATCATTAGAGTCTCTATAGGTCATGGTATCATTCGCAACCAGGTGTCCATTCCACCGAAGATGTAGTTTGAGGGACCCGTCCCAAACCCTCCACGGAGGCCCTGGGGTGGCTACAGGGCATTGATGATCCAGATGTTGGACCACGTCTTCAGCCACCTCCACGGGTTTTTGTTCTGTGGTCTGGCACAAAAGGGGTACTTTCCAGGTGCAACTATTTACAGGCAAAGTTTTTGGTTATTCATTGTCCATGACCTAAAAAGTCTCTGAAACCTGTCGAGTAACTGGAAAAACAGGTTAAATGCACACATAAACCATTTCAACAATACAGTTATAAATTACACTTAAATTCTCCAACGAGCAGGAATTTGACCTCTGGTGCTTCTGGTAGACCTGCGTAACACGCTATCTGTCTGTGTTCCGTTCTGGTCCCCTTTCCCTACCCCTGGTGTAGTGGGCACTCTGTGACCTGCACTACTGGTATTTTGAGGTGTCACTGGTAGGTTAGGCAGCTTCCTACGGATCCTTTGGCTTACCGTGGGTACGACAGACTCGCTACTAGCAAAGGGTAGATTCTCCTGGTCTGCTGATAAGGAATCTTCTGTCTCCGGGGTCAATGGTTCTTCCAACTCTACTGGGACTTCTACAGATTCCTGAGGGGCTGGTTGGAGAAAAGTTAGGACCGGCACAGCTATTGCATTATTTACTTGTGTCCATGACCAGGGAAATTCTCCGAGTACTGTGCTGACCATTTCTTCCACTTCCTCTGCAGGTTGAGGGATATCGTGGCCTTCTTCAGCATGCTGTAGCTGCTCGGGATATTTCTTCAGGTGGTCTCTGGAAATTGTTGCTGTTGTCTCACCTCCGTCCTTACTTATGAGGCACACCTTGGTGTTATCATGGTTTGATGGTAAAATGGTGTACGGCTCTTTTTCCCACTGGTCATCCAACTTGTGGAGTCGCCTCTTCCTCTTTAGAACTTGCTCTCCAGGTGACAGGGGAACAGCAGGTGCATGTTGATTGTAAGTCCTCTCTTGCCTTTCTCTTGCTTGAGACAAACTTCTTTCAACACTCTCCTGTACCTTACGGTATTGCTGTTGCCTCTCAGTGTCCCAATCCGCATCTGGTGAGGCATCCTCTGGCGGCAGAACTCCCATATCCAGGTCGATGGGCAGCTTACCAGGTCTCGCTCGCATCAGGTACGCTGGTGTGCTGTTGGTGGAATTCACTGGGATATGATTGTAGAGGTCCACCAGGTCTGGCAACTTTTCTGGCCACAGACTGTGTTCCTCCAAGGGCAATGTCTTCAGTAGGTCTATCACCACCTGGTTCATCTTTTCACACATCCCATTGGTCTGGGGGTGATAAGGCGTAGTCCCGATCTTCTTGCAGCCGTACAGGTTGCAGAACTCCTGGAATGCTTCTGCTTCGAAGGCCGGACCTTGGTCAGTTAGCACACGTTCTGGGTAACCATGCGGGTGGCAGAAGTGCTGCTGGAAAGCTCTGGCCGCTGTCTGAGCCATCTGGTCCTTGACTGGCACTACTACCAAGAACCGGGAGTAGTGGTCTACGATGGTGAGAGCGTAGACCTAGCCTGACCTGCTTGGGAACAGCTTCACATGATCCAGGGCTACCAGTTTGAGTGGCTGCTTGGTGATGATGGGCTGCAGGGGAGCCCTCTGGCTGACACGGTCTTTCCTTCTCAGGTTGCACGGTCCGCAGTCTCGGCACCACCTCTCGATTGCTCCTCTCATGCCAACCCAATAAAACCGTTCCCGCAGCAGGACTTCCAGCTTTTTCCATCCGAAGTGTCCTCGGGACTACCACCTGCCAGACCAGCTCGTGCGTCCGGGAGTTGACAGTTCTTCGACACAGCTTCCCTTCATAGATGAACAGCTTACTCTTCTCTTTCCACAGCTGTTTGGTCTCCTCTGGAGCATCTGGGTCAGGGTATGAGTCGGCTCGTGTCAGCAACTCTTTGACTAGGTGGACGGCCGGGTCACTGTCTTGTGTTTGTGCCCATCCGTGGTGGGGCAAGGGATTGAACGTGACATCTTTTGTGGCAGAGTACCTGTCTTTCACACAGTGGGAGCACTGAGTTATCCCATGACGGTGGAAAGAGGGGATTTTTTATCTCTTCCAGTTCTTCTGGGTCTTCTCCCCCATCTGGCAAGTTAGGCATCCTGGATAGTGCATCTGCGTTGGCATTCTTGCGCCCAGCCCGGTACTTGATGGTGAATTCATAATTGGAAAGTCAGGCCATCCATCTCTGCTCCAGGGCACCAAGTTTCGCAGTGTCCAGGTGTGTCAGTGGGTTATTGTCTGTGAATACAGTGAACTTAGAAGAGGCGAGGTAATGCTTAAAGCGCTCTGTCACTGCCCATACCACTGTGAGGAACTTTAGCTTGAATGAGCTGTAATTTTCAGGGTTCCTTTCTGTGGGCCGGAGCTTCCTGCTGGCATAAGCGATTACCCGCTATCTGCCCTGCTGGATCTGGGACAGCACCGCTCCCAGTCCCACGTTGCTCGCGTCCGTGTGGAGGATGAAGGGCTGGCCATAATCAGGGTAATCCAGGATCTCGTCCCCCGTGAGGGCCATTTTCAGCTGGTGGAAGGACTCATCTTCCAGCTTGTCCCATCTGAACGACGGCTTCTGGTTTTTGGCCTTCCTGGACTGGCCTATCAGGAGGTCCTGCATGTGTGCCGCCATCTTGGTGAAGCCTGGAATAAATCTTCGATAGTAGCCTACCAACCCGAGGAACTGCCGCACTTCCTTTACGGTGGAGGGTCTTGGCCAGTCCTTGATTACTGTGATTTTATCGGGGTCTGGATCTACACCGTCAGCGCTCACCACGTGCCCCAGGTACCTTGGGCTTCAGCACATGACATTTTGAGGGCTTCACCTTTAGACCAAAGCCAGCCAGGGCGTCAAACACTTCCGCCAGGTGCTTCAGATGATCCTCATACGTCTGGGAGTATACAATGACGTCATCCAGGTACAGCTGGACCGTCTCGAAATTCTTATGTCCCAGACAGCACTCCCATCAACCGCTGGAAGGTTCCTGGGGTGTTGCAGAGCCCGAATGGCATGCAGTTGAACTCGCTGAGGCCCATCGGGGTGGTGAATGCGGTCTTCTCCTTATCCGCCTCTGCTACAGGAACCTGCCAATACCCACTAGTAAGATCCAAAGTAGAGAAATAGTTAGCAGATTTTAACGCAGCTAGTGACTCCTCTATCCTGGGTAGCGGGTATGCATCTTTGTGTGTTATGCGGTTGATTTTCCTGTAGTCTACACACATTCTCATAGTGCCATCCTTTTTCTTTACAAGAACTAATGGAGCTGCCCAGGGGCTACAACTGTCTCTTACTACCCCAGCCTCCTTCATTTCTCGTAACATCCCTTTGGCATTTTGGTAGTGCCCTGGGGGTACAGGCCGATACCTTTCTTTAATGGGTGGATGGTCTCCCATGGGGATATGATGTTGAACCCCTTTTACCTGCCCGAAGTCAAGTGGATGTTTACTGAATACCTTTTCATATTCCTGTACCACCCGCTACACTCCTTGTTTTTGGTGTGGAGGGGTGGAGTCAGTGCCCACATGCAGCTTCTGACACCAGTCCTCCATTTGTCCCTTGGAGCCGTTATCCTCCACCTGTTGGGATGGAGGCAAGAGTTCCACTGTCTTTATAGAATTCTGGTTGACAGTGAACAGTTTGGCTAGGGTGGCATACCAGGGCAAATGGACTTCTCTCTCCCCAATGTTTAGGATGCGGACTGGTACCCTCCCATGGCGGACATCAACCACCCCCCGGGCTGTCAAAATGGTGGGCCTACTGTCAGAGTAGACGAGCTCTACCAAGGCCTGGTAATCTCTACCCCTTAGACCAATAGCTGCCCGGCACCATATAATCATTTCAATTTTTGGGGGCATGGCGATTGGGAATGGGTCACTCATCCTAACACTACCAATTTCACCACCAGACAGTTCTACCTGCTGTCTTTTCATCAGGGCTCGGATCTCCCTCTGTAGAACCCGCTGCTGGCTGGAACTGGCGGTTTCCGCAACCTGCTGCAATAAGACAATTATCCCTGCAAGACAATTTTCAATGACATTAGTGCCTAAAGTTATCATAGGATGACTTTCTCGGCGATCAATGTCAACAATAATCAGTCCTTGTGCTGGCAGTTCGACTTTGCCAACCTTTATGGTCACTTCTTTGAACCCCACCTGAGGCACGGGTTGACCATTGCTGGCATAAATGCTCAAGTGTTCGTCTGGACGGCGGATGATGTCTGAGTCAGTCCAGTACCGTTTGAAAAGAATGTAGGGGATGGTGGTTACCTGGGATCCAGTGTCCAGCAACGCGCTCATTGGAAAGCCATCCAGCACGACAGGTAGGACCGGTCGTCCTCCCACATATTTGTCTCGCCAGCTTGATGGGCCTGGTGGTCTTATGCCTGGGGGTTGGCCCTCTGCCCCAGGTTTTGCTCGTTTAAATGACAGTACCTTGCATAATGTCCTGGCTGGTTGCAGCGGCGGCAGATGGGTTGTCCGTCCTGGTCGTAGCGGTCGCTGTTCCTCCCTCTGGATGATGGAATCCTCTTCTGTCGGCGCCACGGGACGTCCTCCGGACTGGAAGCCAGCTGGATCTTTCCTTTGGGAGACACCTGCAAGGACTGTACAGTTTTGGTTAGCACAGCTACACTTTTGGTTAACTCTTGGACCTGATAGTGCAGGTCTGTAGATGGGGCATTGTCCAGAGTCTGCGCATCAGCTCCTACAGACTCCAGGGAAAAGGGTGCCACCTCCTGGTGGTAGGTGATAGCTGGGCGCCGGTGAGCTGTAGCGCCACCTGATGCTGGTTCCCGTAGCACCCGGATGGCCCTGTCCTTAAACTGAGCAAAGTCCAAGTCAGGGTTTTGCATGGCCATTATGCGCAGCTGGGTTCGGTGGGCGCTGGACAGTAAACCCTCAATAAATTGTTCGGTTAACAGTCTGTTTTCATCTCGCACACTGTCAGGGTCTACCTGTTTGACAGCCCTCAGCGCCTCCTGCAGGTTTAAAGCATAGTCCCGTACACTGTCCTGTGCCCATTGTTTGCACCCATAGAACTTCATTTTTATCTCTGCGGTGGTGCGGGTGTCAAAAGTGTCCTTTAGGCCGGCCAGTATCTCCTTTACAGTCCCTTTTTCTCTGGCTGACCAGGATTTTACCTCTCTCTGGGCTGCACCAATCAACTGGCCTATAAGGATGCTCACTTTCTGCTCCTCGGACAGGGGATATACCTTAAACTGGCTGCTTAGTCTCTCTTTGAAGTCACTCAGGGTGTGCGACTCTCCTGAGTACTGGGGTAGCCACGCCGCTCCCGGGATATAGGGAATTGTGAATGGCATCAAAGCGGCGGCGCAGGCTGTGGAAGTTCCCTCCATATCTGGCATCTTCCTCCCCCCTAGTGAACCGTGGCCTACCTTCCTTCTCTTTTCCTCCGTAGGCCGCAGGTCCGCAGGCGATGGTCTCCTTGTAGGACCTGGTGTCGCACGCGTCTGACGTCAGCACTCGCTGGGGCTCCTTCCAGGACCTGGCGTTGCATCAGCACACGGGGCGGGGCTTTAGACTTTGCGCGTTTCCAGTGGTTCTGCCCCTCTTCTTCCCACGTGGCGACCCGAAAATGGCGGACGATGGCGGGAAAACGGCAGCAGATGGCGGGAAAACTTCACGGTATGCGACACAGTCTGTGAAGGTGTGCAGTACCCGGTGGTAGCGGACACGTAATCCTGCCGACTACACTAAAGTTGACGCGTGGGGGGCACCTGAAGCCGGGCCTTGTAGACACTGGGGGTTGTAGTCACCGTGGCGGCGACCCGGTCCGTGATCCAGGGCGGTCAAACCAGGGTAGTCTATGTGTATTTGGTTTAAATAGTCCGACTACGCCACCTGTGGAATGCGGTTATTAGGAACCGCCGCTGCGGGGAAGTCCGCTGAAGCTGGTGGTGTGCGCAGCAGGGTGATGTAACTCCCCACAGGTAGAGTGTAACTTCAGGGCAGCATGAGTGGATGATGGTGGTGATATTACCTGGATCAGTAATAACAACACAGAGTCTTTGCAGTGCGGTCCTGGGGTCTTTACTGGTGGTAATTATATAGGCCCCAACGGGAGTACTTGCTAGGGATGAGGGCCTGGTCAGTCTGGGAGCAATCCTAGAATTCCCATGGCCAGGTGGAGTTGTAGGTCTGCCGTTCTGACTGTACTCTTTTGGCTATCCCGCTTATAGTCGTGTTGTAGCCCACGTCCCTGAGTGTGACGTGCTGTGCTCACCCGTATGGCTGGCGACTCGGATCCCGTGTATTCCTCGCTCCTCTGTGGCGGTACTGGTCCTTTCGTATGGCTGAGCCTCCGGGCTTCAGTTGGCCAGGAGACCTACAATCTCCTGCAGTGCGGTATCTGCTGCTGGGCTTGAAGGGTCCCACAGCCTCGGGCTCCGGTGTCCGGTCCTCTGTATGTACTCTGCCAGGACGAGCTCTGCACAGCTCCAGTCCCTGGCTTCTTGCTCCTCAGTGTCCTATCTGACGCCTCACACTGAACTCACTAAACTTAGACTGACTAACCCCGCCTCCAGATCCAGTTATATAGGGCAGGATCCTCCTCTTTTCTGGTCTGGAGCAGGAGGTGTTGCATGTAGTGTGTTCCCTGACCAGGAAACTCCTGTTTTGCTCCCAGACATAGTATTACTACCACTGTGGCAACCAGACCCCCTGGGGTGCCACACTAATGTGGAGGAATGCACCATGGGGGTATCATACTGTGTTTGGGGGGCACTTTTATTGGCATCATACTTCATGGGGGCAATGAAAGAGGGATCTAGGACTTCAGTAGGAGGAAAATTAGAAAAACGAAGTAAAGGCTGGAAAGTTGTGAGATCGGCTCTTCTGTGACACAGACAAATATTTATTTATTTTTTTGGTGGGGGGGTCCAATTAGAGCTTCTGCTATGGGGCCTCATGATTTCTATGTGCTCCCCGAGCCATAATCATCAACATTAACAGAAATAAACACGTGAAATAGATCACTTTGATTGTAATGACATTATGTAATATATGAATTTCATTTTCAGCATTGAAGAACTAAAATAAATAAACTTTTTGATGATATTCTAATTTAGTGAGATGCACCTGTATATATAAGGGGTGTGGGTGCCATCATACTATAAGGGGCTATGGGAGTCATCATGCTATATATAAGGGGCAGTGGGGCCATCATATTATATAAAATGGGGAGTGGGTGCCAGAATACAGTTTATAAGGGGCTGTGGGGCCATCATACAGTATAAAGGGAGCTGTAGGGGCCATAGTATATTGTAAAAGTGGGTGCGGGGGCCATCATACAGTATATATTGGGCTGTGGGGGCCATCATACAGTACTGTATATATGGGGCTGTGAGGGCCATTATACAGGATATAGGGAGTTGTAGGGACCATCATGCCAGTTATAAGGAGTTGTAGAGACCATAATACAGTGCATAGGGAGCTGTGTCGACCATCAGACAATGCATAGGGAGCTGTGGAGACCATCATACAGTGCATAGGGAGCTGTGGGGACCATCATACAGGGCATAGGGAGCTGTGGGGACCATCATACAGAGCATAGGGAGCTGTGGGGACCATCAGATAATGCATAGGGAGCTGTGGAGACCATCATACAGTGCATAGGGAGCTGTGGGGACCATCAGATAATGCATAGGGAGCTGTGGGGACCATCATACAAGGCATAAGGAGCTGTGGGGACCATTATGCAGTGCATAGGGAGCTGTGGGGACCATTATGCAGTGCATAGGAAGTTGTGGGGACCATCATATAGAGCGTAGGGAGCTGTGGGGACCATCATACAGTACATAAGGAGCTGTGGGGACCATCATACAGTGTATAAGGAGCCGTGGGGACCATCATACAGTGTATAAGTAGCCGTGGGGACCATCATACAGTGCATAAGGAGCTGCGGGGACCATCATACAGTGCGTAGAGAGCTGTGGGGACCATCAGACAATGCATAGGGAGCTGTGGAGACCATCATACAGTGCCTAAGGAGCTGTGGGGACCATCATACATTGCATAGGGAGATGTGGGGACCATCATACAGGGCATAGGGAGCTGTGGGACCATTATGCAGTGCATAGGGAGCTGTGGGGACCATCATACCAAGCGTAGGGAGCTGCGGGGACCATCATACAGTACATAAGGAGCCGTGGGGCCCATCATACAGTGTATAAGGAGCCGTGGGGACCATCATTCAGTGCATAAGGAGCTGCAGGGACCATCATACAGTGCGTAGAGAGCTATGAGGACCATCATACAATGCATAGGGAGTTGTGGAGATCATTATACAATGCATAGGGAGCTGTGAAGACCATCATACAGTGCATAGGGCACTGTCGGGACCATCAAACAGAGCGTAGGGAGCTGTGGGGACCATCATACAGTGCATAGGGAGCTGTGGGGTCCATCATACAGTGCATATGGAGCTGTGGGGACCATCATACAGAGTGTAGGGAGCTGTGGGGAGCATGATACAGTGCATATGGAACTGTGGGTACCATCATACAGGGCATAGGGAGCTCTAGGGACCATTATGCAGTGCATAGGGAGCTGTGGCGACCATCATACAGGGTATAGGGAGCTATGGGGATCATCATACAGTGCGTAGGGAGCTGTGGGGATCATCATACAGTGCATAGGGAGCTGTGGGGACCATCATGCAGTGTATAGGGATCTGTGGGGACCATCATACAGTGCATAGGAAGCTGTGGGGACCATCATACAGTGTGTAGTGAGCTGTGGGACTATCATACAATATACAGGGTGCTATGGGGGCACTCAGGGCATCATTTCTTTTAAATGGGTGCATCATCAGAAATTTCTTCTTTCACCACCCCGAAATCATCGTCCATAGACTTGAAGAAGAACTTTGTAGTTGGGTGTAGTTTGACTGTGGCTTTAAGGGGGCATTATTACTTAAAGGGGATACTCCGCAGTATTTGTTGCTTGGAGGGAACACTTCAGATATTGAAACTTTCATAAGAGCATATCTGGCATTATTACTTGCTAGGTAGCACAGTGGGGTCTTTACTACTTTCTATGGGACGGAGGGTAATCATAGTAATGACATAATTTTTGAAGTATTGATGTTCCTATTCCACGTCGGAAGAGCAGGCAGCATGGGGAGGTTGTGCAGGGTGGGAATAGATGGGGACGGTGCTGGAAATGTGAGAAGTCAGATGGTCTTTGTACAGTGTGTTTTTTTATGTAGAGGCAATGGTCATATCATAATACTATGTACTCACTGTGTAGTGTTGATGGTAGAGGGCATTGTGTAGCGGGATTATTATTGCCTTGTATAGAAGTAATTTTGGGAATATTGGTCTTTCAGTTGTGTATTTTAGGTTTGTAACAATGGTGTACTGTAATTATATATGTATAGGTCCTCTTTTAAGTGGCAGGGAGGTTGTATGGGGAAACACCTACTTTGGGGCTTTGGCCCCTGATCTTTTAGGACCCTGGCAACGTCCCGGCATACAAGGGATATCGGGCACAAAGTGTTCTGGCCGTTTCCTTTACAGTATGAAGCATTTTCCACACAGTATCCTTCCTCTGTAATATACTCCAGGACTGGTGAGGCGCACTGTCGCTCCCTATTTCTCCATAACTCGGCCTCAGCACTGCAGTGCTGATCAGCAGGTCTGCTTACTTGTTCTTCGGTTTCGCGCACTATGTCTTCCACTACTGGCGCCCTTGAACCCTTGCACTCGTGACTCCCACTAGTACATCATATTCAGTGCTGCTTTGGGGTCCGTAACTCGGCGTCCAATCCAAGGACCCTTCTCTGTAAGGCCACTCTGTCTCATCGGTCCAAAAAAGTTGGGCGCACTTCATGGCCGCCTCATATAGAATGAATGGAGCAGCATTTTAGCATGCGGACCACCGTTCCAATCTAAAGGGGATGAAGGTTCCTGTAGATTGGAGCTTGTTTTCATTGGACAACCCCTTTAATTTTTCACACACTGTTTCTGCATTTAAGTCTATTTTTTGGTAAATATTCGATGACCTGGTGTAATTTGGGATGTGTTGTTCTTCACCTGAGGTTGTATTGACCTCATTTTATAACTTCTAAGGACCAGACTTTTTTTTAATATATCCTGAATAGAACACAATAGAATTGTATGGAAAACATTATTGTGTTCTTCACAATTCAAGGCAACGTGTCCTTATGAGATCTTTTTCTTGAAGGTATATGGCCCTCAGGTTCTTTATCACCATGCAATCTGAAGAGCCAACTTGGACTAAGAGTGGCCACCACTGGGCATACACCATGGTGCAGCAAAGGCTAGCAATCTGTCCCTCCAATTGTGTGGGTACTTATTGCTTAGGGAATGTCAGTCCAATTCTTCTTTTTAAGAGGGTTCACTGTCTGTGCATCTCTGTGCCCGAAGAATATTAACCTGGTGTTACTGTATTACTGCTGCTCCAAGTGGCAAGCACATGGTTCTCTTAGAGACAGGACCCTTGTTTAACCCCAAGTAGACTTGAATTGGAAAGGCCACTGGTCTGGACCAGGACTCTGGTTGTGGACGGTGATGGCGGCATGCACGGTGTCTATGTACGTGTCTGTGTGTAGTCAGAAAAGCATTTCAGTGGTGGCCTAATAACTGCAAGGACCGACGGAGGTGTTGGACAAAGGTAAACGAGTGGCTGTAGAACGGTTGGTAAATGTGGCCACTTCATGGGAATATTGGCCACTGATGGCTGAGGCCTCCCTCCTGGTTTGGTCCTGGAGCCCCCCGGCCACTTGTTGAACATCTTTCCTGTTTTTTACTGTTACACAAGCCCCTGTGTCTCCTGTATTCTGCTGCTGCGTCCCGTTCTTCAGTCTTCTTTCTGTAGCATGGTGTGTACGACGTCCTGGATACAATGTTACTGCTCCATCACAGACTGAACCCCAGAACAATTGTCATGGAATTTGGTACCAGAGTTCTCTCTGTGTATGGAGCCCCCATATTTTGTGATTACTCTTATCATTCTCACTGTGTAAGGTGAAATCCAGGAAAAAAAAACACACAATACAATATATATATATATAATTAATTTTTTTATTGAAATAGCAATAAGCAACATTGTAATGAAAATATTACTGGTCCTTTAAGAAATTAAACTATGGTCACAGTCACTCTCAGATTGGCCCCGGTGGAGACCACAAAACGAGCTGCGGTCTTTGGGGACCACCTGAGAGTCATTGGGACCCAAAGATCCAGAAGAAGGCAAAGAAACCCCCCCAAAAGAATTCTGATTCAGGGGGGAAAAAAATTCCTTCCTGACCCCATTTCTGGCGATCGGATATTTCCCTGGATCTGGTGTATCCTGCTGCATATTGCTGTATATAACATAGGCTTACGTCATGTGAACAATGGCCAAATAGCTGTTGGCTGAGAACTCGTCCTGTATGATAAAATCTGCGATGGAGGTTCCTAATACGGCTTCCAACGAAGATGAGACATCATCCAAATGTGTATAAGAACTAGCGAGTGATAAAGAGACAATGGCTGGTAGGTAATAAGTCATTACCTGTCTGCCAATATCTTCTTCTGGAAGACTTCAAGATATCATGTATTACATATTACATATTATTCTGAAAGAGCACCATGTAATACCACATGTGTCCTGGAGAGGCCACTACGTCCAGCAAAACACAGCTGATTGCTGAGGGTGTTCACTGCCAGACCCCCGACTATCAACTGATCGCCTGCAAGTCCTCATTTGGGGACAGGAGTTGTTCACACTTGGCATATTTTGGGATTCATGAGGGGAGGACAGTAGCCGGATATAGACTTTTTCTATAAAGTCAGATTAAAGGGGTTTTCAGGAATGTTTTTATGTAATATATAGGAGGTTCCCAGTGGTAGAGAAAACACACAGAGCTTTACTTTCTCCTGCTGCTCCAGCTCTGGATCTTCAGCGCTTCCTGTGCCCTATTGTGACTGGCTGCAGGGGTGATGGCTCAACTTCAGCACACATCACTGCTGCAGCCAATCACTGAGCTTAGAAGCTCTGTCAGCGTGGGCCACTGAGCCAAGTGATTGGCTGCAGAGCTGCAGTCATGATGTCACCCTTGAAGCCAGTGAGTAAAGATCAGCGGCAGCGGTGAAGTGCTGGAGCTGGAGCAGGAGGTAGTAAAGCTTCATCTCTTCTACTTAAGTGACGATTTATATCATTTATATTTAAGTGATGAAAAATAATTTGCTTGTGTCGCCACTTTCCGAGATCTGAAAGCCGCGGCGTTTTCATGTTTCGGGA
>NW_027363214.1:0-22500 GCF_046119375.1 Phyllobates terribilis
GGAACAATGAGGTGGAATAAGATTCTACAGGTGAACAACTGGCTACGTCGATGGTGCTGTCAACAAGGATTTGGATTTCTGGATCACGGAATGAATTATCTATATGATGGACTACTTGCTAGAGATGGGGTGCCCCTTACGAAGACTGGAAAACATGTATTTGGAAGTCGCCTTGCTACACTCATCAGGAGAGCTTTAAACTAGATCAATGTGGGAAGGGAAGCAAAAGGCCAGAAAAAGCCATACAGCTGACAAATACTATTGAGATCTCTGCTATTGGAAGCGGAAAGGAAGAACAAAGACAAAAAAATCTAAGTAATAAAAATATGGGAGGAAGAGAAACCAATCACAAACTAAAATGTTTTTATACAAATGCACAAAGCATGGGCAACAAACAAGGAGAATTGGAACTACTAACGCAGGAAAAGAAATATGATGTCATTGGAATCACTGAAACTTGGTGGGACGATACACATGATTGGATTACAAGGCTAAAAGGATACAACTTATTTGCAAGAAGCAGACTTGATAAACGAGGAGGAGGTGTCGCATTGTATGTTAGAAAAGCGTATATCTGCAGAGAGATTGAAGCAGAGACTGGGAGTTCTGTGGAAAGTGTTTGGGTAAGAATACAAGGAGAGAGCAACGGAAAGGACACCATTGTAGGCATTTACTACAGGCCACCTGGGCAAGCTGAAGATATGGATGAACTCTTTATGTATCAAATGACCAAGTTCTCCAAAAAATATGACGTAGTGGTCATGGGAGATTTCAACTATCCATACATTTGTTGGGAATCTCTCTCAAGTAAAACTAACAGGTCAAGCAAATTCTTATCCTCTCTTGCTGACAACTTTATCTTCCAAAAGGTAGGGGAGAAAACAAGGGGATCTGCTACTTTGGATCTAATCCTTATAAACAGGGAGGAAATGGTTGAGGAGATAAAAGTGGCTGGGACCCTAGGAAGCAGCGATCATGCTATTATAGAATTTTGGATAACTAGAGGAGGAAGACATGTGAAGACTCAAACTTCAAGGTTAGATTTTAAATAGGCAGATTTTAAGAGACTCAGAAAGAGAATAGGAGGGAAATTTTTAAAAATGAGATTCTCAAAGCACAATCGTTAACAATCCCGAAAAGTAGGAAGAATGGGAAGCATTTAAGGAAACCAGGATGGATGAACACAGAACTTAAACACATGCTAAAAAGAAAGAAAGAAATGTTTATCAAATGCAAAGAAGGAGTCATATCTAAAGAAGATTATAATGCAGTCTGCAGATCCTGCAGGGCACGTATCAGGTCAGCTAAAGCTGACAATGAATTAAGGCTTGCAAGAGATGTCAAAAGCAATAAAAAAGGATTTTGGGGGTATGTCAAAAGTAAAAGAAAAGTCAATGATGCTATAGGATTTTTACAGGATGAAAATGGTGAAATGGTAAGAAAGGATGTTGAGAAGGCCGAACTTTTTAATTCCTATTTTGCATCTGTTTTCTCTCAGAAAGAAAATGGAACATCAACTGATCTTCACTGTCCTATTAAAGGAATTGAAGAATCCAGGTTATCTGTAAACAGAAAGATTGTGAGGCAATATTTAGCTAACATAAATGAGTTCAAGTCTCCAGGTCCAGATGAATTAAACCCCAGAGTACTGAAGGAGATCGTAGAAGAAATTTTAGAACAACTCTCCATAATCTTTGAAAATTCTTGGAGAACAGGAGAAGTCCCAGAAGACTGGAGAAGAGCAAATGTTGTTCCTATCTTCAAAAAGGGGAAGAAAGTGGACCCAGGGAACTATAGGCCGGTGAGTCTGACTGCTATACCAGGAAAGATCTTTGAACAAATTATTAAACAACATGTATGTAAGTACCTGGATAAGAATGAAGTGATTAACCAGAGTCAGCATGGGTTTGTAACTAACAAATCAAGTCAGACTAACTTAATTTCCTTCTATGACAGAATCACTGACTGGGTGGATCAGGGAAATTGTTAAGGGGACGGTTGCAAACAACTTTTATTCAATAATGGAAAGCAACCTTACACAGGGTCCGCGATGCAGCCTGGTGGACTGCGGCCAAACACCTTCCGGGTGAGAAGGTAAAACAACCAACTTAAATAACAATCCCTTCCGTGTTACTGCACACCGGAACGGGAATAGGGATTCGCACTATCTCCGTTAACAGCACGAGAGATGTGCGATAAATAATATATCTGTAGCCCTGTTAACTGCACAGGGACTACACAGCAGACGCTAGGATGCGTGTGTGACTCACGTCGGCGAATATGTGCTCCCAGCCGGCGTGCTACCGCACTGAGGAGTATCTCTCCACGTGGCTTACAGGCGGTGCTGGGAATAGGGTGTCTGCAGACTGCTCGGGGTGTATGGCGACCCCTTTGTCGGAGCCAGACTGTCAGATGAAGCTACCTGCCTATTTCATCTAAGCCTGCCTATTTCCACTAAATCTGCCTGCCAGAAACTAAAGCACACGTGGAGCTCAAAAGACCAAGCGTCCACACAACACCATCACAGCTCAATGATCAGAGCGCGCCGCCATGTTTGTGGGCGGGCTATTTAAAGATTAAGCCCTGCCCACCGTCGCACTATTGGTGACGTCACCCGCAACCAATCAGGCGGCGCCAGGTCACCGGATCAGCTGACTCCCAATCCACCAATCACGGTCCACCATGTCACAGGCATGCTCAGTGCAGAGAATCCTGGACTTAAGCTTTAGCAGCCCTGTTTCCCTCCGCAACCTATCCTTCATGTTGCTAGGAACAAAGACCCAAGAGACAACCTGTACATCTCGTGCACCAGCTAGGCGTTGGGACTGATGATGATGTTGAGCAGCATCATCCCTGGCTGGACTGGAATGGGAGACTACAGAATCCACTGATGGTTCTGAACCCATTTCAAATCCAGCAAACACCTGACGCCTAACAGAAATGCTGTAGATATAGTATATCTTGACTTCAGCAAAGTATTTGACAAAGTATCTCACACCATCCTTATTGAAAAAATGACCAAGTATTGAAAGGACAAGGCAACTGTTAGGTGGATTCATAACTGGCTTAGTGATCGGACTCAACGGGTGGTTGTAAATGGCTTCACATCCAGCTGGATGAATGTCTGAAGTGGGGTACCACGGGGCTCTGTCCTGGGACCTGTATTGTTAAACATCTTTATCAATGATTTAGATGAAGGAATTGAGGATAAACTGATTAAATTTGCTGATGACACAAAGCTAGGAGGGATAGCTAACACAAGAGAAGAGAGGATTCAAAAAGACCTAAATAAACTGGAGCAGTGGGCAGCAAGTAACAGAATGTTTTTTAACAGGGAAAAATTCAAAGTACTACATCTGGGCAATAAAAATGAAAAAAGCATGTACAAAATGGGAGGAATAGAGCTAAGCAACAGTACATGTGAAAAATACTTAGTTATACTAATAGATCATAGACTGAACATGAGTAAACAGTGTGATGCAGCAGCTAAAAAAGACAAATACAATTCTGGGATGTTTTAACAGAAGCATACAATCTAGATCATGTGAAGTCATTATCGGACTTTACTCCTCCTTGTTCAGACCTCATCTGGAATACTGTGTCCAGTTTTGGGCACCACATTTTAAAAAAGACATCGACAAACTGGAGCAAGTTCAGAGAAGAGCGACCAGAATGGTGACCGGTCTGCAACCATGTCCTATGAGGAACGGTTGCAGGATTTGGGAATGTTTAGCTTGCAAAAAAGAAGACTGAGAGGAGACTTAATAGCTGTCTACAAATATGTCAAGGGCTGTCACATTGTAGAAGGATCATCTTTATTCTCATTTGCACAAGGAAAGGCTAGAAGCAATGGGATGAAAGTTAGGATGATCAACGAGTGGAACAGGCTGCCACGAGAGGTGGTGAGTTCTCCTTCAATGGACGTCTTCAAGCAGAGGCTGGACAGATATCTGTCTGAGATGATTTAGTGAATCCTGTTTTGAGCTGGGGGTTGGACCAGATGAGCCAGGAGGTCCCTTCCAACTCTACAATTGTATGATTCTATGAATCTGAGTATTTTGTTTGTTTTATGGATAGATTTGAAGCTTTTATTGGGAACATTTTACATAACATTTTGGATCATATTTATCCGGTGCTCTATGCTGAGCACTTATTTTGAAGTTTCCATTGAAATCTCTGGGTGACGTGATTCAGGTGACACCCCCCAGTGGATCCATTCATTATAATGAGGCAGCAGAGTTACTCTTCTGGGCTCCATCTTACCTCTGTTCAGCGTTGTCCTACTTTTCAGAGGTGTACAAAACTGCGGCCGATCGCGCATTTATGCACACCTAAAAAGACGGACAATACCGACTCACAGGCCAGACGGCATCCAGTGTTGCCATCTGCCTTGTTTTAGGGAATCGTCCTCTGGGACAGTCATGTAAGGGCTTGTTTTTTGCGGGACGAGTTGACGTTTTTATTGGTACCATTTTTGGTCACATGTCATTTTTTGATTGCTTTCTATTCTAAATTTGGGGAGGGAAAATAAACAAAAACTGGCAATTCAGGAATTGTGTTTTTTTTTTTTTTATGCCGTTCCGCGTGTGGTAAAATTGATAAGGCAGAGTTATTCTTCAGCTCTGTACGTTTACAGCGGTACCACATTAATAGCGTTTTTATACAAAAAATATATATATATTTTGCATCGCTTTATTCTGAGAGCTATAATTTTTTTATCTTTCCACTGATGGGGCTGTATGGCGGCTTGTTTCTTGTGGGACAAGATGACGTTTTCAGCGGTACTAATTTTATATATATTTGTTTTTTTTATCGTGTTTCATTCCCCTTTTTTTTCCCAGTGGCATGGTGATAAAGCATCGTTAGCCTCGTTTTTTTAAGTTTTTTTTGTGCGGCGTTCACTGAAGGGGTTAACTAGTGTGACACTTTTATAGGTCGGGTTGTTCCAGACTCGGCAATGCCAAATATGTGTACTTTTTTTTATTTTATTTATTTTTTACATAAAAATGTGTATTTATTAGTGAATATTTTTTTAAAATTATTATTATTTATTTAATTTTTTTACATATTTTTACACATTTTTTGCCATTTATTTTTTACTTTTTACTTAGTCCCTTTATGGGACCTTCACTTGTTTCTCTTTGATCACAGATATAATGTATTGCAATGTACTAGATTGCAGTGCATTCATTATACCTTTAGTGAAAGCTCCTGAGCCCATGCTGTGAGCATGGTTTCAGCAGCTTTCCGTAGCTTGGTGACCCGGGGGTCGTCATGACGACCCCTGGTCACCATGGCAATGATTGGGCCCCACGACATCGCAGGGCCACCGATCTGTCAGGGGGTTAACAGCCAGGGGTGGTGCTGACACGGCTACTAGCTGTTTAGTGCCGGAGCTCAGCCACTGGCGGTGCTGAACTCCGGCACTGATCGGGCTGGAGACGCTGATATTTCAGCATCTTCTGCACGATCATGCTGAGATCGGTCAGTCAGATTGACTGACCGATCGCAGCGATCTAGGTGTGCGGACCGACCATATGGCTCCCTGCACCCCTTCTTGTGCTGCTCAGCTGTCACAGATAGCTGTCCACACTTATCTGTCACTGAGTGTTTACACGCTGTGACAGTTTAAAGCCATAACGGACACTGCACGGCAAGGAGCATTAACTTACACCTGCTCATGCCGTGCAGTGTCCGTCATTGGGCGTTATGGGGTTAATACCGCTGTCAAGTGTGATGGTGACATGTAACAGACTTTAACATAATGGCCATCAGTTCTAATGAACATGGGGCTACCGTGCAGTATGAATGCACATTGACGAAGGGTTACCTTGACTGCCGGATGACCACTTTAAAAAAATATATATATGGCTCTCAGAATATGGTGACAAAAGCCAAATTGTTTTTGTAAATGTTTTTATTTTATTTTTAATTAGTAAATCATGAATAGAAATATATAGATTTGGGATCCCGTAACCATACTGACACATAGAGCAAAGGTAACGGATCACCACCTGATTACCACAAAGTAAGCGGCGCTAGTACAAAACCTTGAAAAAGAAAATGTGGAATTACAGTTTTTCTCCTCACCGTTTCCACTTATTTCATAGAATAAGTTGTGTTCTGCAAAAAACAAGCCCTCTTGCGGCTATGTCGAAATATTAGAAAGGTTATGGTTCTTGTTACAAGGAGAGGAAAAACTAAGTTACAATATCCTGGGGAAAAGCTCTGTGTCTGCCTCCTGAAAACCTCCAGCTCAGGGTTTGTTACCCGACCGACGACATGTTTAACAGATTCCTTTGACTAAACCACCCTTCACATGTCCATATAATACCGGTACTGGAAAAATGGTACCGGTGTCATAAGTATTTTGGATCAGTGTGTCATCCGTGTGCCATCAGTGTTCCATCCGTGTGCAATTCATTTTTTTTCCACCATGACTTAAATATCAATTCCAAAGCTTCTCCTATACTTTGCAGTGTTAAACATGTACAGCACACGGTTGTCACAAGGATGTTTCACATGGAGCCAGAAATGTGTATTAGCCCTTGTAATCCATGCGGATGGGTCTCATGCAAAGATCACCATAGATTATGATAGGTATGTGTGCATACGTGTCTTCAGTGCATGTGAAAGCGAATGCCACACGTGCTGAAAACATGTACATGTTAAGGAAGCTTTACACACTGTGTGAACAAGTATGAAAAGTCACCTCTTAATCATTGAATTAAGGTTTTCTCTTTTGGTTCCATTGCCATGGGTATAAAATCCAGCATCTAAGCATGTAGTCTGCCTGTGCGAACAGTTGTGATAAAATGGCTCGTTCTAAAGAGCTCCCTGAATTCAGCATCTTGCTGTCATATGTTGTCACAAGTCAGTTCATGAAAGTTCAAATAAGACATGGCTGGGTGAGTTTGGTGTGGAAGAACATGACTGACCCTTCAAGAGACCTAACCTCAACTCCATCAGATAGATACCTTTTGGATTAACCAGAGATTACAAACCAGGTCCCCTTGTCCAACATCAGTGTCTGACCTGATAACTGCTCTTCTGGAAGAATGGACAACAAATTGCACAGAAATATCCCCCAATTTTTTTTTTTAGAGTGGAAGCTTTATTAGCTGCAAAGGCAGATCAACTCCATGTTAATGACCCTGGATTTAAAAAGGAATGCCATAAAATTTCCTCCAGGAGTAATGTGTATGTGTCCCAATAATTTTATCCCTACAGTGTGTAATAGGTTCTGCTTCTTCCATGGTGAGAGGTGGAGACTGCTTCTCTGATGATGTGTAAATCTGGAGGTGAATGAGAATCATAATCAGTTTTGTTATATATTTTAGGAAGGAAGTCCAGAATTAAAGGCTTAAAGCGCCCAATAATTGAAGACAGTGAGGATGAGGAGGTGCAGCCAACGTAAGCACTAAATACGACTATCATTCGTTACATTGTATTGTAAGGCTATGTTCACATGTCTGGTAGTTATACCTGTTTTTGGATTTGTTACGGGTGATAAAAAATGAAAAGATACAATGCAAAATTAGTTCATTCAAATAAGGACGGGAATGTCTTAAATTGTTTTCTTTTTTACTGCAATCTGTTTTTTAGCAGGATCATGTGCCGATTTGCCATGAGCGTTACCCGTTGGCCATCGCTCATAGCAGATGATCATTTTAACCATGTGTAGCACAAGTGATCGGATGAAAGCACCTTCAAGTCTTCTAAGGAAACTATTAAGGCCAGAAAAAAGTAAAAAAAAAAAATGTTGTTTTTTTTAAAAATATAAACGTTCAAATCACCCCCCTTTTGCCCCATTCAAAATAAATGAATAATAAAACTAAAATATACATATATTGCTGCATTCTGAATCGCCCAATCTATCAAGATATAAAAAGAATTAATCCAAATGGTAAACTGTGTAACGAGAAAAAAAATCAAAACACCAGAATTAAGTTTTTTTGGTCGCTGCAACATCGCAATAAAATGTAATGACAAGCAATTAAAACATTATATCTACCTAAAAATATTATCAATAAAACCTTCAGCTCAGCGTGCGAAAAATAAGCCCTCACCCAGCCCCAGATCCTGAAAAAGGGAGACGCTACGGGTCTCGAAATATGGCGCCATTATAATTTTTTTTACAAACTTTAGAATTTATTTCACCACTTTAAAAAAAATAACCTATTCATGTTTGGTATCTGCAAACTCATAATGACCTGGAGAATCATAATTGCAGGTCAGTTTTAGCATTTAGTGAACATGGTAAAAAAAAAAAACAACCAAGAGACAAGTGTAGAATTATACTTTTTTTTGCAATTTTGACGCACTTTTGAATTTTTTCCTTTTTCTCCAGTACACGACATTGTAAAACCAATGATGTCGTTCAAAATTACAATTCGTCCCAGAAAAAATAAACCATCACAGGGACATATTAAAAAATAAAAAAGTTATGCCTCTGGGAAAAAGGGGAGCGAAAAACGGAAAATCCCAAGGTCGTGAAAGGGTTAAAGGACAGAAATCCTCAACTATATTGATTGTATTGATTGAACAGTAC
Source organism: Phyllobates terribilis (assembly GCF_046119375.1). NCBI lineage: Eukaryota > Metazoa > Chordata > Amphibia > Anura > Dendrobatidae > Phyllobates > Phyllobates terribilis. The sequence continues at coordinate 8,552 of NW_027363214.1, forward strand.
CACCACATACCACCATAGCATTACTGAATCTCTCTATACCATGTGTGGTTAATACCGTAACTAATACTGCCATATAGTTACTAAATTATACTTTTATAACATGATTTTAGAACCACCATACTGTAACTGAAAAACAGCATCATATTGTGACTTTATCACTTGGGGTCTGAGCTGTTTTGATGCCCAGCGATCAAAAAGTTATTTAATTCTAAATGCCCTCAGACTCATGAGATAGAAGTTGGCTAAACCCGGTGATTTTGGCTTGAATCGGTTAGCTTCCTAACGTCTGTGGGGACAGGCCTGATTCTAGCTTTTTTTTTTGGTGCCCAAGGCGAAAATTCAAGTGGCACCCCTCCCAGCAGTTCATGGTATGCCTGCAGTGAATAAACACAATCCCATCATTGTTTTTTAGGTTTTGCTTTTAAGATATTCATTATGTGGTAAAAGTGACGTGTGAACATGATTCTCCAGGTCTTTGTGATTACAGTAATCCCAAACTTTCAGAGATTCTTATTTTTGTTAAAAAAAACAACATTTAGCTTGTGATGCTCTTTTAAGGACCTGTTAGAACAATAAAAATATATCTATGAAGCTATGTGAGGGCTGTTTTTTGCATAGTAAGTTGAAATATTTTTTGCTATCAATTCAGGGTGCATACATTTGGATGGCTTTTTGCTGTAAGAGGTGTGGTGACAAAAAAAAGTAGTTCTTCTATTTTTTTTTCTCTTTACTGCATATGTTAGTTCTTTTTATATTTTGATAGATCAGACTTTTAAGGATGTGGACATACCAATTTTTTTTTAATTGTTTATTTTTTTTTTAATGAGGGAAGACCGCACCAGATCCATGATCATTAAATGAATACATCACCAGAACATTCCATTAGTACATTAATGGCACCAGCATCCTCATCAGTACTTAGATACAGCACCAAAACAACCATTAATACACTAATTCATTATTAGAACCATAATCGGTAATTGAATATAGCACTGGGACCATCATTATTAATTGAATACATCGCCAGAACCACCAACTGCACATGAATACAGTGAAGAGCAAAAGAGTATCAATCTTTTGAACTTTTGACTTTCAGGCTCCATATCTCACCATCCACTACTTATTTTATTGTGAGACTACCCTCATTTTATAGACAATCATCTTGTCTATCTCATATATAAACTTGAGTTGCAACTATTTGGCATATGATTAATTATGCAGATTCTTGTCATGTCACTGCACTGTTACTGTTTTGCTCCTAAAAATCTAAATACAATTTTTTATTATTTATTAGTATTTTGTAAATCCACCTTTGGCTTTCAACACTGCCTGAATCCTTCTGGGCATGCTCTCGATCAGATTCAAACATGTCTTGACCGACATCTAATTCCGGGTCTCTTTTACATGTTCCCAGTTGGTGCATGCTCTTCGACTCGCTTGGATATGTATATAGTTTTTTATTCCATTCTACCCACAAGTGTTAAATTGGATTAAGGTCTGAGGTCTGTGGGGGCCAATCCAGCACTTCGACTTCATTGTCATTGAACCATTTATTTGCCAATCTCAACATATGCTTTGGTTCGTTGTCCTACTGGAACACTATGTTGTCCTTTTCATACCGATGGTACTCGAGTGTACAAAGTAATTAGTCTTGTAGGATACTCACATATAGCTCAGCATTGAGACCACCATCGATTCTGGTAAAGTATCCAACGCCTTTAGCGGTGAAACAACCCCATATCATCAGGCTTCCTTCACCGAACTTGACAGTTCCTTCAATTTCTCCATCCTTTAGCCCCATTTTCCTTTGTTTCTTCCAGACCCATTTTCACCCATCATAGCCTAGTCTATTGACTTTTGTCCCATAGCTCCAAACCACCCGTTTCCTATCTTCTACAGTTCACTTTTCATACCTTTTTGCAAACTTGTGTCGACGCTTCTTATGATGATATTGAAGTCGATGCTTCTTCATCTTTTTTTGAGCCACCATTCAAGACTTGTGTAACATGCGTTACACGGTGCTTGCATAGACATCTGTGATCTCACTATTACGAAACTTACAAGTCACTCCAGCCCGTGATATTGGAAGCAGACTTTGCATCCGTAAGTATGGCAAAAGAGGTGACGGGGAATGCATGATTGGAGCAGTAGGCTGGTACTCAAAAGGAGTTGGATATGCTGGAGACGTTGAAATGGTCTGGGAAGAAGCGCTCCCTGAAGGACGATACATTGCATACCGCATAGACTGCTCTTATCTAGGAGAGGCATCTGAGGTATCAGTGAGGAAGTGGTGGGTGCTGCCTTTCATGGTAATTGTAGGGTCTTGTGATGGTGTAGGTGTCTATCTGCCCTTTTTGACACCCACCTGGTTAGGTAAAATGCAATATCCAAGTAGTTGTTGGTGAATTAAGACCCATAAGAACAATGAACATTTCTTCACTCCACATTTGCAAGTACAACTCCCTCTACCTTGATGGTTTTATCATTTAAAATAGTATTTTTCTTTTCACTTTGACTCTTAACACAGACCTTGATTTGTATGTTTCTACAGAAAGAAATTCACAAGAAATGAGGAAACCCCTCCGTCGTCTTTTGTGGCTTTTGAAAGCGACGTTTTGTGAGTAATTTTGACAACATATAATAAGTTCAAGTTAAACTTCACTTAAAAGCTATGTTCACACATGTTGTGTTTTTTTTAGCATTTTTTGCTGCAGATTTTTATGCAAATTTTCAGCTGTGTTTTGCAGTACCTACCAGCAAAGTCTATGAGAAACCAGAATTCTCTGTTCACACATCATGCTTTTTTGTTGTTGCGTATTTTGTGCCTTGGTTGGGTTTTTGGAAAATAGAGCATGTCACTTCTTTCAGCATTTTTGTCAGTGTTTTTTCACCCATGGGAAATAATGGGTGGTTGTAAAGGGAAGTGTCCCAGGTTGTACATGTATATACATGCTAGCCATGCTTGCAGATAAGTATACATGTATGTATTGGCCCCACATCTCCCCATGTGTTTCAGTCTGTTTGCTGCTGGGGGAGGTTTCAATAGAATGTCCAGCCATGTGCTAAATCAGGTTTTGCGAGTATGGTTGGACATGAACAAAGATCTTAGCCAGTGGGCAGGGAATAATACATCATTTCCTGTGACATGAAGCTGGACACTGGCTGGACTTAAAACCCCAGAATGCACATGTGCTAAGGCCCCTTAGACTCTTGAAGATGGACATAACAACACATGGCTGAGTATCTCTCTTTCCCTGTAACTTCTTTACTTACTAGCCCTACATAGCCTGTACTAACCCTCCTAGATATTGATAGATATATATAAGCAAAGTTAGTATAGTTGGGTGGGCCGATATTGCATGAGTGATTAGCAAACGTGGGTGGAAAATATATTAGATAATTGGGAATTGTGAATCCGTTTTGTGTACTGTGTTAGTGTGATACCTAGTAGTATATTAACTGTAGACTTTTGTGTAATAAATACCTTTTATTAGCACACGATTTTGTCTCAGTTGGTATATAGTATAAGGCACAGATAACATTAGTGGAAATTAATTATTAATAGTCAAGTTTGATGTTAATAGTGAGGCTGAGTTCACACGATGCGTTTTTCATGCGTTTCCGCGGCGTTTTTGCAGTTGCGTAAACACCGCGGAAACGCATGAAAAACGCATGGTAGAAGGGCAGCAATGTTCCCCAATTGAAATCCGCATGTGCTATGCCCATGATGCGGATTTTTCCGCAGCGTAAATGCTGCGGTCAAAAATCCGCAGCATGTCAATTAATTTTGCGGAAACGCTGCTCTTTTGCCGCCATTGACTTGCATTAGACCGCATGGAATCCGCATCACTGTATATGTTGATGCGCTTTTCATGCGGTCTAATGTGCGGATGGTATCCGGGTGTGGAGGAGAGGACTCTCATCCAGACCCAGGTACCATTAAAAAAAAAGAATAAAATAAAAAATATATATATTCTCACCTTCTGACGGCCCGCGCTGCGTCCTGCCGGCTTCCCGCGCACTTCGCGGTTGAATGAAGGACCTTCGCTGACGTCAGAGTCATGTGACGGGTCACGTGACGCTGACGTCGGAAGGTCCTAAAGTCTTCACTGCCGGCAGCCGGGACCGATGAAGCAGGACACCGGGGGCCATCAGAGTGTAAAGTATATATTTATTTTTTATTTTTTGACATTCACACACTATATAAATCCGTGCCGGTTGCATGGATTTATATAGTGTGAAGTTGACAAGCACTTTCCAAGTGATGCTAAAATCGCTTGGGAAGCACTTGTCAACCCGCATGCGGAAATGAAAGTGAAGACCGCTTCATTTCCGCATGTCCCTGGCAGGAAACCGCATGTACAATCCGCATGCTTTTTTTCCTGCCAGAAAGATGCAGAAACGCTCAGGAAAAAATCCTGAGCATTTCTGCATAGTGTGCACATAGCCTTAATATCGGACCTCAGTAGAGGTGTAGGAGAGTGCCCCCATTAATTACTGATATTTTGGAGGAAAATCACGTCATTATACAGTGATGAATAAAACGCTGAAAAAATGCACCAAAATTTGCAGCAGCGTTTTTGATGGTGAAATAGAATGGGGTTCTTTTTTAACAGAACTTTATGTACATGCATAAATAGAGACAGGACAGTGAAAAAAATCGCTGAAAAAACTCACAAAAAATGCATCAAAAAACGCAGCAAAACGTTTTTGACGCAGCTGATTTCCTGCCAGAGATTGTGTTTTGATGCAGTTTTCTGAAGCTGAAAAACACAACATGTGTGAACACAGCCAAAGTAAAACTTAACCGGTTCCCGACCGCCCACTGTAGATAAACGTCCGCGCTGCCTGGACTCTGTGCAGCGCCGACGTTTAAAAACGGTGGGTGGTCGCGCAGCGCTCAGGACCCCCAGGGTCCTGCAAGCACTGCGATTCCGGTGCAGAGCGTTAGCTCTGACAGGGAACATCATCAGGCCCTGATTAGATCAGGTCCCGGTGATGTTAACCCTTTGCTGTCTTCTATATGCTGCGATCTATAGTGATCGCGGCAAATAGGAGACAGCAGGAGGAGAGGGGGTCGTCTTACTTACCTCCGAAGACCTCCGTTTCCTTTCAGGACCTGGGGTTGCTATGGCAGCTGGAGGTCACATGACCGCCTCCAGCTCTGCCATATATGGTGTCCTGTCTGGCTCAGCCTGCAAGCTGAGCCAGACAGGAGACTGACTGAAACAGTCAGTGAAGATCTCATGTAATGTAATACATGTCTATTACATTACATGAGATCAGTGATCAGAAAAATAAAAATTAATGTCCCATACAGGGACTAAGTAAAAATGTAAAAAAAAGTAAAAAAAAAGTTTTAAAACTATTAAAAAAAAATCACAAAATAAATAAAAATAAATAAATAAAATATTAAACCAATAAATCCATATATTTTTACAAAACCAAAAAAAGTACACATATTTGGTATCGCCGCGTCCGAAACAACCCGAGCTATAAAACTGTCACACTAATTAACTCCTTCTGTGCATACCGTAATAAAAATAAATAAAAAACGGAGCAAAAAAATATGCTTTTTCATCATATCGCCAAACAAAAAGTGGAAAAAAATGCGATCAAAAAGCAGAATAGAAATAAAAATGGTACCACTGAAAACGTCATAAAAAAAAGCCGCCATACAGCTCCATCAGACGAAAAATAAAAAAGTTATAGCGCTCAGAATAAAGCAATGCAAAAAAAATATTTTTTTTCTATAAAATTGTTTTATTGTGTAAAAGCGCCAAAACATTAAAAAAAATACAGTAAGTGTAGTATCGCTGTAAACGTACTGACCCGAAGAATAACGCTGCCTGATCACTTTTACCACACGCAGAACGGCATAGAAAAAAACTCAAAAAACAATTCCTGAAGTGTTTGTTTTTGTTAATTTTACCTCCCAAAAAACAGAATAGAAAGCGATCAAAAAATGTCACGTACCCAAAAATGGTACCAATAAAAATGTCAACTCGTCCCGCAAAAAACAAGCCGTCACATGACTCTGTCGGCCGAAATCTGGAAAAATTATAGCTCTCAAAATATGGTGATGCAAAAACTAGATTTTGCAAAAAAAGCGTATTTTAGTGTGTGACAGCTGTCAGTCATAAAAACCCGATATAAATCTGGTATCTCTGTAATCGCACCGACCCGAAGAATAAAGTAATCTAATCAGTTATATCACACTAGGAACAGCGTAAAAAATAAATTAAACCAATTCTTCACCTGCTACTGATTTGTTTATTATGTCTCCCAAAGATCCCAGTAAGGCTCTGCTCATATTTATCCTGTGCTCTGCGCTGAGCACTTACACCAGAGTTTCCGTGTAAATCTCTGAAATACGTGATTCAGCCGGAACCCATGATGGAAGATTCCCTGTAATGAGGCAGATATAGGCCACTGTGGACGCCGTCTAGCCTGGGATCCCACGGTGTCATTTGTTTTAGGCATGCATAAAAGTGCGGTTGGCCACAGTTTTGTGCACTTCTGAAAAAAAGGACACCGCTAAAGAGAGGCCAGGCGGAGTAGAGAGTAACTCTGCTGCCTCATTATAGTGAATGGATCCTGCAGGGGTTTCATCTGAATTACATCACTTGGAAATTTAGATGGAAACCCCGATGTAAGTGCTCAGCCTAGAGCGCCGGATAAATGTTACGTAAAATGTTCCCAATAAAAGCTTCAACTCAGTCCTCAAAAAAAGCTAGTCCCCACTCAGGTCCGTCATCTGTTAAAAATATAAGGGACTTCCAAGTTACTGGTAGCAGAAAGGCTCTGGAAAAGCAAAATGACCCTTGCCCCCCAAAAAAAATTCAGAAAATGTTGTGCTCCCAAATCCAAATGCCTATTCTACAATAATTTGTTCTCCAATTGTCAAATAGCACTCCGTACCCCCCAGATCTCACCGTATGGCTAAGTGGTACGATACAGCCACATATGGGATATTGCCACTTTTAGAAGAAATTGTGTGACACATTTCGGCACCATTTTTACCCATTGCCCTGTGTGAAAATGTAAAATCTGAGGGTAAAACATTTTTTTGTGGTAAAAATATAATTATGCTTTTTTCACTGCCCAATGGTATAAATTTAAAAATTAAAAAATTCTCACTACTTCCCTAGATGAATTCCTTGAGGTGTAGTTTACAAAATGGGGTCACTTGTGGGGGTTTCTGCTGTTTTGACATGTCAGCGACTCTTCAAATGTGACATGGTGTCTGCTGCCTATCCCAGCCAACATAGCGCTCCTTTCTCTTCCGAACCCTGCCGTACACCAAAGCAGTGGTTTTCCCCCACATATGGGGTATCGGCGTACTCAGGAGAAATTGTACAACAAATTTCATGGTGCAATTTATCCTGTTACCCTTATGATAATGCAAAATTAGGGAATGAAAAACATTTTTTATGGGAAAAATGTGAAAATTTTATTTTTACGGCTCAATATTATAAACTTCTGTGAAGCAGCTGGGGGTGCAAGGTGCTCACCACACATCTAGATAAGTTCCCTAAGGGGTCTAGTTTCCAAAATGGTGGCACTTGTGGGGGGTTTCCACTGTTTAGGCACATTAGGGGCTCCCCAAATGTGACATGGCGTCCGCTAATTATTCAAACAAATTTTACATTCAAAAAGTCAAATGGCGCTCCTTCCCTTTCAAACCCTGCCATGTGCCCAAACAGTAATTTGCCTCCACATATGGGGTATCGGCGTGTTCAGGAGAAATTGCACAACAAATTTCATGGTGCAACTTATCCTGTTACCCTTATGATAATACAAAATTAGGGAATGAAAAACATTTTTTGAGGGAAAAATGTGAAAATTTTATTTTTACGGCTCAATATTATAAACTTCTGTGAAGCAGCTGGGGGTGCAAGGTGCTCACCTCACATCTAGATAAGTTCCCTAAGGGGTCTAGTTTCCAAAATGGTGGCACTTGTGGGGGGTTTCCACTGTTTAGGCACATTAGGGGTTCCCCAAATGCGACATGGCGTCTGCTAATTATTCAAACAAATTTTACATTCAAAAAGTCAAATGGCGCTCCTTCCCTTTCAAACCCTACCATGCGCCCAAACAGTAATTTGCCTCCACATATGGGGTATCAGCGTGTTCAGGAGAAATTGCACAACAAATTTCATGGTGCAATTTATCCTATTACCCGTATGATAATGCAAAATTAAGGGATGAAAAACGGTTTTGTGGGAAAAATGTGAAAATTTTATTTTTACAGCTCAATATTATAAACTTCTGTGAAGCACCTTGGGGTTCAAGGTGCTCACCACACATCTAGATAAGTTCCCTAAGGGGTCTAGTTTCCAAAATGGTGTCACTTGTGGGGGTTTAGGTACATCAGGAGCTCTCCAAACGCAACATGGCGTCTGCTAATTATTCAGACAAATTTTACATTCAAAAAGTCTAATGGCGCTCCTTCCCTTCCGAACCCTGCAGTGCGCCCAAACAGTGATTTTCCCTCACATATGGGGTATCAGCACGCTCAAGAGAAATTGCACAAAAAAATTTGGGGTCCATTTTTTCCTGTTACCCCTGTGAATATAAAAAAAATTGGGTCTAAAGTAACATTTTTGTGAAAAAAGTTAAATGTTAATTTTTTTCTTCCACATTCCAAAAATTCCTGTGAAGCACCTGAAGGGTTAATAAAGTTCTTGAATGTGGTTTTGAGCACCTTGAGGGGTGCAGTTTTTAGAATGTTGTCACTTTTGGGTATTTTCTGTCATAAAGACCCCTCAAAGTGACTTCAAATATGATGTGGTCCCTAAAATAATGTTTTTGTAAATTTTGTTGGAAAAATGAGAAATCGCTGGTCAACTTTTAACCCTTATAGCTCCCTAACAAAAAAAAATTTTGGTTCCAAAATTGTGCTGATGTAAAGTAGACATGTGGGAAATGTTATTTATTAACTATTTTGTGTGACATATCTCTCTGATTTAAGGGCATGAAAATTCAAAGTTTGAAAATTTCAAAATTTTCGCCAAATTTCCGATTTTTTCACAAATAAACACAAGTTATATCGAAGAAATTTTACCACTATCATGAAGTACAATATGTCATGAAAAAACAATTTCAGAATCAGGGGAATACATTGAAGCGTTCCAGAGTAATTACTTCATAAACTGGCAGTGGTCAGAATTGAAAAAATTGGCCCGGTCACGAAGGCAAAAACAGGCTCTGGTGCGAAGTGGTTAATAGTGCTGCGGTGTACAGAAACAGTTCCAGAATTTTGGGCTGAGGCCCCCCAGTCTTCCTCTATAGAGAGGGGAAATATGTGTGAAGGTACCCCAGGAGGGCTCCAAATGTGTGGGTAAAATATATATCCCTCGGGGGGGGGGAATTGAAAAAAAGTTTAAAAAATTTTTTTTTGTGGACTTAGAAAATTTTCACACATGTGTCAGACTTCCAGAGAGGGGAGCATGTCAGTGCGCGCATCCGATTTCAGTTCCAGAGCGATTCATCCGATGAGTCCTTCATACTTAGTCGTTTTTGCAAAATTTTTGACTTTTTTGAAAATTTCACTTTTCTGTGAAAATCTCCGCTAAATGAGGTTATACTATGTTAGAGGCCATCCCAGGAGGGCTCCAAATGTGTGGGTAAAATATATATCCCACAGGGGGAAAATTGAAAAAAAGTCTAAAAAAAATTTTTTTTTGAGGACTTAGAAAATTTGCACACGTGTCAGATTTCCAGAGAGGGGAGCATGTCAGTGCGCGCATCCGATTTCAGTTCCAGAGCGATTCATCCGATGAGTCCTTCATACTTAGTCGTTTTTGGCAAAATTTCTGACTTTTTGAAAATTTCACCTTTTTGTGAAAACTTCCACAAAATGAGGTTATACTATGTTAGAAGGCATCCCAGGAGAGCTCCAAATGTGTGGGTAAAATATGTATCCCACAGGGGGAAAATTGAAAAAAAAGTTGAAAAAAATTTTTTTTGTGGACTTAGAAAATTTTCACACATGTGTCAGACTTCCAGAGAGGGGAGCATGTCAGTGCGCGCATCCGATTTCAGTTCCAGAGCGATTCATCCGATGAGTCCTTCATACTTAGTCGTTTTTGTCAAAATTTTTGACTTTTTGAAAATTTCACTTTTTTGTGAAAACTTCCACAAAATGAGGTTATACTATGTTAGAAGGCATCCCAGGAGAGCTCCAAATGTGTGGGTAAAATATATATCCCACAGGGGGAAAATTGAAAAAAAGTTGAAAAAAATTTTTTTTGTGGACTTAGAAAATTTTCACACATGTGTCAGACTTCCAGAGAGGGGAGCATGTGAGTAAGCGCATCCGATTTCAGTTCCAGAGCGATTCGCGCAATGAGTCCTTCATACTTAGTCGTTTTTGGCAAAATTTCTGACTTTTTGCAAATTTCACTTTTTTGTGAAAACTTCCACAAAATGAGGTTTTACTATGTTAGAGGGCATCCCAGGAGGGCTCCAAATGTGTGGGTAAAATATATATCCCACGTGGGGAAAATTGAAAAAAAGTTGAAAAAATTTTTTTTTGTTGACTTAGCAAATTTTCACACATGTGTCAGACTTCCAGAGAGGCGAGCATGTAAGTAAGCGCATCCGATTTCAGTTCCAGAGCGATTCATCCGATGAGTCCTTCATACTTAGTAGTTTTTGCAAAATTTTGGACTTTTTTGAAAATTTCACTTTTTTGTGAAAACTTCCACAAAATGAGGTTATACTATGTTAGAGGGCATCCCAGGAGAGCTCCAAATGTGTGGGTAAAATATATATCCCACAGGGGGAAAATTGAAAAAAAGTTGAAAAAAAATTTTTTGGTGGACTTAGAAAATTTTCACACATGTGTCAGACTTCCAGAGAGGGGAGCATGTGAGTAAGCGCATCCGATTTCAGTTCCAGAGCGATTCATCCGATGAGTCCTTCATACTTAGTCGTTTTTGGAAAAATTTCTGACTTTTTGAAAATTTCACAATTTTGTGAAAACTTCCACAAAATGAGGTTAATATACTATGTTAGAGGGCATCCCAGGAGAGCTCCAAATGTGTGGGTAAAATATATATCCCACAGGGGGAAAATTGAAAAAAAGTTTTAAAAAAAAATTTTTTGTGGACTTAGAAAATTTTCACACATTTGTCAGACTTCCAGAGAGGGGAGCATGTCAGTGCGCGCATCCGATTTCAGTTGCAGAGCGATTCATCCGATGAGTCCTTCATACTTAGTCGTTTTTGGCAAAATTTCTGACTTTTTGAAAATTTCACAATTTTGTGAAAACTTCCACAAAATGAGGTTATAATATGTTATAGGGCATCCCAGGAGGGCTCCAAAAGTGTGGGTAAAATATATATCCCACAGGGGGAAAATTGAAAAAAAGTTGAAAAAAAAAATTTTCTGGACTTAGAAAATTTTTCAACTTGTGTCAGACTTCCAGAGAGGGGAGCATGTCAGTGCGCGCATCCGATTTCAGTTGCAGAGCGATTCATCCGATGAGTCCTTCATACTTAGTCGTTTTTGGCAAAATTTCTGACTTTTTGAAAATTTCACAATTTTGTGAAAACTTCCACAAAATGAGGTTATAATATGTTAGAGGGCATCCCAGGAGAGCTCCAAATGTGTGGGTAAAATATATATCCCACAGGGGGAAAATTGAAAAAAAGTTGAAAAAAAATTTTTTGTGGACTTAGAAAATTTTTCAACTTGTGTCAGACTTCCAGAGAGGGGAAAATGTGAGTGAGCGCATCCGATTTCAGTTCCAGAGCGATTCGCCCGATGAGTCCTTTATACTTAGTCGTTTTCAGAAGTCACAATTTTGACTTCCAGGACCCGCAAAACGTTAGTAAATTGAGCCCGCTCCCCAGTTCCAAGCGTTTTGAGGTGTCCCCGGTTGCAGTAATGCAGCCTGCCCACTAGATGTCGCAAAAGAGACAAAAAGTGAAAAAGAACCAGAATGAGGAAATTCCAGGGAGCCGAATCCGCCTGACAGTTCCAGGCGATCGGGTACTTTTTGGAATGCGTCCCTAAAGTGGGTATAGGGTGACACTCCATACAAAGACCCAGTTTTGCACACCACCGGCAGAATATATGAGAGAGAGGTACCTCTCAGCCCCGACACATTTTGACTCATTTAAGCAGGTTTTCACCTCCGTAGGCCCGGGTACGCGTTTTGGCTATGAGTCCCTGTTCGGCTGGAGGTCTGCACCTTGGCTGAACCCAGGCTTCCGCAGCTGCGTGGGGGGACTTTTGCCGGTCGCCTATCCCAAGTCAGAGAGGTGTTCCTGGGTTGAAGTGAGCCTGGCCAGACCCCCCCCACGGGCCCTGGTTCTCCACATGGGGGCGCCGTCAAGGCTAAAATCTGGATTTTTAGGCTGGGGAGAGGCTCCATGAGGGCGGATGCTTTTGTGGCTTTGACCCCAGTGCTGTTCCACATCCAGTACCCCCTCTGCAAGGGCGCCTGTACCCGAGTCTCGCTTCCAGGACTCTTGGGCACGTATTTCCCGACGACAGGGGTTAGCAGCCTCCGTACTTGGGCAAGTCCCTCCACGCACCCCTGCTCTTCCTCCGATCGATCTGGCGCAGCGCTCCCGGGTGGGGAGGTGGCGCCGCTCGCTCGGCCCGGGCTTTGGAGCTCGCGCTGGCTTAAGGTGAGCGGTCCCCTTCCTCCTCTACCCCCGGGCTTTCGACACCTATCTTTGGGCGCGCACGCCGGCCTCGCCTCCCGTCCGCGGAGGTGGCCGAGCCGTGGGGAGATTGGCCCGACCCGAGCGAAGGCAGCGGTCCGACGACCCGCACGGGCGAACGGCGTGGCGCCCACCCACCCAGGCGTGGGGGCCGTCGTCCGAATCGCTCCCTGTGCGGGGAAGCACACCGATCTTCTCCGAGGGCGGCCCTTTTCTTCCAGATGCGTAACCGGCCAGCGGAGGCCCGCGCCGCCCCTCGCGTCCGACAGGGCGGCCTCCGCGGCGGTGGCGACAGCGGCGGCGGTGGGTGGCGTCTCCGCGCCACTGCCGAGCTTCGCGATTTCCAGTCTTTTCCCGGGCCCCTACGTCAGTGGGGAGGACGACAGAGGTGTGGAGGCAGGCGAAGGGGGTTCTCACCGTGTGGTGTGCCCCAGCCCGACCGTCACCTTTCCCCTTCGACCCTCATCCTCCCTGGCGGCTCGGCAGGGAGAAGGAGAGAGAGAGAGAGCGCGGAAACCCCAGAGCCAAGGGGTTAGATGGAGAACGGGAGAAGGAACGAGGGCCAAGAGGTAGGGAGTATGGTGAAAGGCCGACCTGGGGTTCCCCATGCGCTCCCGCCCCCGGGCGGGGAGCAGCCCTGGGAGGAAAAGCCGCTCGGGCATCCCTTTGAGGTTACGGGCGCGAGCGGGAAGAGGGACTACTCTGGAAGGCGACGCCGACACGGCCTGGCCGACGACCACCCACGCGACCTCCGCGTCGTCGGGTTAGTGCCGGAGCCGCGGCGGACCCTGACGGCCAGCCCCCCTCTCCCAATCCTCGTGCCTGTCCGCCGGTGGGTCGAGGACCCCCCGCGGCGGAGGCAGGTCTAAGCCAGACGGTGGCGCCACATAGGCCCACCCCCGCACTCCATCTCCCCGAGCGACCCTGTGTGTTGCCTTGGGTGCGGTTGGTGAGACGGGGGCGGCCGTGGCATCCTCCGGAGGCCAGTCACCTCGCCCTCCCCGTGCAAGGGGTGTTTTCCAGACGCCTGCCGCTTCGGGACCACGCACCGCACAGCGAGCCGCTCCTCCCGCACATGTCCCCGGTGCTGCGAGGGCTCCGTTCCCCGCCCCCCCCCAGGGAAGCCCCATGCCATCCCGCATCCTCTCCGGACGCCGCACGCCCTGCCTATACCCGTTCCGTCCGGGCGCCCTGCCGCCGCGGGGCTCTTCCGCCGCCCCCCCTCTCTTCCCGCAGGCCTCTCCTCTCCCGAACCTCGACGCGGTCCAG